>NC_053157.1:98604429-98766000 GCF_016835505.1 Polypterus senegalus | reverse complement strand
TGCTTTGCCAGCCCATTACTCTACCCCCAATTAGAGCGTCTACCACTGTCTCAGCTTCCTGATCAGGAAGGGGGTAAGCTTCGGGCCACTTTGTAAATTAGTCAACCGCAACTAGAATGAACTTGTTGCCCTGCTGGGAGCAGGGGAAGGGCCCCACAACATCAATTCCCACCCTCTCCATGGGCATGCCTACTCTGTATTGTCATGCAGACACCTCCCCCAATAAAAACCCTGCTGCCTGACCCAGTACCCCCATGCACAGCCTCTTATACCTGCATTTGAATCTTCTGGGGAACAACTACCTGCCAATTTGCCTCTCCTGTTGCTGAGTTACACCATCGTCGTTGTAAATTCCCTTTATGCAAACGCAAACTGTCCTATTGGGACCATAGGCCCTTTACTGCAGCCCCTTCAGGAGCCACCTTTTCCCAGGTTGGTCTGTGTCCCACTTCCATCTATCCACGGACTCGCTGTATCTCCGGATCCTGTCCCTGCCACAACTGCCATTCGGCCTCATCATCCTTCAGGGAGACAACCCGACAGGTGTGCTCGTCATCACTTTCCATCTCTCTTCTTTCCTGCCATGCATAATATCTGCATTCACACTGGAGGCAGGGATGCTGAGAAAGGGTGTCAGTATTTCGATGTTGTGTCCCTCGGCGATACTGAATAATAAAAGTGAAATTTTGTAGCCACTCCAGCCACCGAGCCAGTTGCCCTTTTTGTTCCCTGAAAGATAATAACCATTGAAGAGTGGCGTGATCGCTTCTCAGCATGAACGGGGCTCCTCCCAGATAATGCCGGAAGTGGCAGATGACTTCTACTACCGCTAACAATTCTCGCCGGGTGACACAGTAATTGCGCACTTCCTTGCTAAGGAATTTGCTAAAATACACGACCACACGCTCACCATCAGGATATTCCTGGGCTAAGATGGCTCCCAAACCCACATTACTGGTGTCACTGTCCAAAATGAAACTCCGCGATGGGTCCGGTGAAGTCAGTATAGGAGCACAACAGAGTGCAGCCTTCAACAATTCAAAAGCCCGTTGTTCTTTGTCTCCCCACTGGAAGACTCTTCCCTTTCAGGTAAGCTGATGAAGGGGGGAAGCAATTGTGGCAAAATGTGGAACAAATTGTCTATAATATGAGGCTAGGCCCATAAACGCCCTAACTTGTCACACGTTGACGGGAGCCAGTCACTCTCGAATGGCTTGAACCTTAAATTCATCCGTGGCCACATCCTGGCCGCTCACCTGATGCTCCAGGTTAGTAACTTACCGTTATAACAAGTGACATTTTCTTGGATGTAACTTTAAACCAGCTATGCGTAGTTGCCCCAAAACAGCCCTGAGTGACTCCAGTGCTGTCTCAAAGGAGGATCCGTGGGTCAAAACATCATCCAAATAGATGAGACACTGGGTCCAGGGCAGCCCTGTCAAGGTGCGGTCCATTAGCCTTTTCAATGTGGCTGGGGCATTACATAACCCAAATGGCAGTACCTTGAATTGCCACAACCCTTCGCCCACTGAAAAGGCTTTCTCTCAGGCCTCTGGGGCCAGTTCTACTTGCCAGTACCCACTCCGCAAGTCCAAATTGGAGGACCAAGTAGACCCTGCCACAAGATCAAGGGCCTCATCTATCTGCAGGAGTGGGTACAGTCAATTGGTTCAACTTCCAATAGTCAAAATAAAAGTTCCAGTCTTCTTTCTCACTAGGACCACCGGTGAACACCAGGGAGACTCAGAGGGCTCGATAATATCCGCCTCGGACATTTCTTCAATAAGAGTAGCGGCTTTTCCTTTACGTGTCATTGGGATGCGCCGTGGTTGTTGTCTGATGGGCCTTGCGTCACCAATGTCTATGTTGTGCTGAACCAGATGAGTTCGCCCAGGGTTAGCTGGGGATGTAGCAAACCGGTCCTGATACTCCCACAGTAAGCACCGCAATACCTGTTGTTGATCTAGAATTAGTCCTTGTCAGCTCGTCTGCCACATATTCTCCATGGCCGGGCTCCAGTCTGCAGCAGTCCCCACTGATTCAGCCTCAGCAATGACTCAGATTTCGCAGTCTGGGGTAGCTTCATGTTATTCACTCCAAAATGAAAAGGGAAACTGCCTGAAATTGTCAGCGTTCTCTGGGCAAAATCTATTTGAGCTTTATCATGGCACAAAAACTTAATTCCTAGGATACACAAGTCCTGTTGGCCACCCAAATCATCTGAGTCCACTCCCGCCCTCCTACATGCAGGATGGCTATGGTATGCCCTCTCATAATGGCAGACTCGCCCGTAGCGGTTACAAAGCGGGCAGTGGTTCCTTGGACCAGGTAGTCTGGAGGGAGGGTATCAGGCTGCACTATGGAGGCAGAGGCCCCAGTGTCCACTAATGCTCTTTATTGCCCGGCCCCAAAGTGTCATTATAAGCTGACATTGCCCTCCCTTCCCTATACGCCTAAGCGGAACACTACCCATACTTTTCCATCTGGGAGCTGCTGTGGGGTCCGGGGCCGCTCCCCTTACTCTGAATCCCTGTCATTTACCATTGCTTCTCTTTCTTCTGGACCCAAAGGGACCCCACGAAGGGGACAAAACCAGTGTATATGGCCAGGGCGTCCACATCTCCAACACATTGCCATAGCCATGGTACCTACATTCTCCCCCAGCATTTCGTAAAGTTGAGCGGAATGAGCAGGTGTTGTCCGATTGGCTACTGGCCAATTCACACTCTCAAGCTTCCTCTAGTACTTCTTCTAGTGTGCTCAGTCGGGTAAGACGAACATGTTGTCTTAGTTTAGCATGTGTGACCCCTCTCAAGAATACGTTGCATGCCAATTCAGCTTGAGTAATATGGGAAATTTGTGGATAGGCCTGACTCACCAGTCTCTGAATCTCCGTTGCAAAAGTACCAAGACGTTCTCCCGCCTGTCTGGTCCGTGAGTGCAACCGCTGCTGTAGCCCCAGGACTGATTCGGTTCAAGCGAAACATCGTTCAATCACAGGGAGAAGCTAAGACAGTTCTGTAAGGTTCTCTTGAGGCCCATCTTCCAAAACTTTCAGCGCCTCTCCTTCTAAAGCTGCCAACAACTGTATTGCTTGATCTCTTGGGGACCAACCATTCGCAGCATCTATAACTTCAAACCGCGTCCAATAAGTCTCCCATAGTCCAATACCATCAAAACGACCAGACTTTAACTTAGGTAGCATTACTGGTGTAGCCGTCTCAATGCAATAGCATTGGTCACAGCCGCTGGTCCCAAACCTCTTGTAGCCTCAGCCTACTCCGAAAGTTCTTCCATCTTGACATCCAGTACGTCGGGCGGTGGTTGTGGCCAATCTTCCCCATCCATCCTCGAACCTAGGTTGCCTACTCTGTTAATCTTACTTCTGAGCACCAGTGTAGCGACCTCCGTATCAGGCTCGAAAAAGAGAAGTAAAAAAAACAGACAGACGTAGTAAAGTCTCACCAAAAAGTTTTGATATGAACAATCAAGAAAAAGAACGCCGACCCCATAACCCCAAACACACCGCCTTTTTAAGCACTCTCTCCAACCCCTCCTCCCTTCCCAGGTCCCGTACCCCCTTACCGCCTCAATCAATAACCCTGCTGTCAGTTTTCCGTGCTATACTCCACCCTCCCTCAATCGGACCTAACACTCAGTCAAAAAAACAAAAAGGCTTCAATCTGGCAGGTGTGCTACAATATTCTAAATCAGGGGTCCTCAATCACGGTCCTGGAGGGCTGCAGTGGCTGCAGGTTTTTTCTCCAACCCAATTGCTTAAAAAGAAGCACTTATTGCTCAAGTAACACTTCTGCTTCACGTTAGTTGTTTCACTCATTAAGATTTTGAACCCTTATTGCTTGTTTTAGTTTCGGTTTTTCATTACTTTTAATTAGCAATAACAACATGTAAATGACAAACGAGACCAGCATTTATCCATTTAGCTTGTGACCATTTACACCTGTGTGTATTTATCATGCATTATTGGGTTTAATTAAATACTTGGAAGGAAAGTGAAGAGAAAAAAGTGAAGGACTGAGAATTACTCCATGAAATTAAATTATTGGCAAGAATTGCCTTCTAATTAAGCAACCGGGTTAGAACAAAAACCTGCAGCCATTGCAGCCCTCCAGAACAGTGACTGAGGACCCCTGTTCTGAATGAATAAACAGGAGAAGTTATATCAAATCATTTAAATAATTTTCTCTTTCGTTCTGTGTTCAAGCTGTTTATTCATATTGTGAACGATAGGGGGCACTCTCGCTCCCTTGAACCCCTGTCCATGACTCCAGACACCAGGTAAAAGTCCAAATGTTGACTTTATTTTTCTTCCACAGTGTACAAAGCACACTCTCCTCCACAATACTCATATAAATCACTAATACTAATCACAAATACACAAATAATAAACAATCCTCCAGTTCCCAGACGCGTTGCCACCCTTCCACCCAGCTCAGCTCGTTGTCTGGGAGTTCCCATAGTCCTTTTATACTCCTGACCCGGAAGTGTTTCTGCCCAATAGTCCACAAGTCCTTATTCCTTCTGGGTCAGGGTAAATAGTCCCTTTCTTCAACCCGGAAGTCCGTCGCTCTTCCTATGACGAACCTCCGGGTCACAGGGCACTGAAGAAGCCCTCGGTCCTCCCTGCAGCTCCCTCCTGTGGCCCCACGGCATCCAGCAGGGCTTTGCATAAAAACTCCATTGTCCATGATGCCCTGCTGGTCTTCTGGGGACCTCCACGCTGCAAGGAGGGCTCCACCTGGCGGCTTGGGGGTATTGGCCGGGATAAATGGCCGGCCATCCATCACAATATATACATTGTTGATTCAGTACAGATGATGTTAAGTAGCATAATAAGAATGTACTTTGATCTTGGACTAGAACAGAAGGACATTTTATTATGTTTGGCCCACAATCATGGAATAATTGTTTCCCATCGAACTTTGCAAAGAAATTTGCAGTGCTAAACTTGTACAGACGGAAACACAAGGCAGATTCTCTAGACTTAGCTCTATTTCTTCAACAGAAAATCAATAAATCAGGAAGACTCCATGGATATAAGTCGATGTATGCAAAATCCTTAGCAAAAGGGTTTGTTACTGACTTTGAAAGTATAAGACTTCTACTAAAGACACTAGACCCAGAAGGAGTTGAACAGCGTAAATATTGTTTAAGACGCCATCAGGTTTCTAGTATGGGGCCTAACAATACATGGCACCTAGACTCCAATGATAAATTAAAACCCTATAGCATTTTCATAAATGGTCTCATTGATGGCTTTTCAAGGTTTATTATATGGTTAGAAGCAAGTAACAGTAGAAAGGTTGGAATAACCGCAAATTATTTTGCACAAGCAGTTAAAAATGTCTTGTTTGAGCTGATTTTGGGTTTGAAAATGTGTATGTTGAAAAACTGCAAAAATTTCTAAGAAGAAATTGCACACATTTTTATGCTTTAGAAAATAGTTTTATACACCCACCTAAAGGATTATTAGGAACACCATACTAATACGGTGTTTGACCCCTTTCGCCTTCAGAACTGCCTTAATTCTACGTGGCATTGATTCAACAAGGTGCTGAAAGCATTCTTTAGAAATGATAGGATAGCATCTTGCAGTTGATGGAGATTTGTGGGATGTACATCCAGGGCATGAAGCTTCCGTTCCACCACATCCCAAAGATGTTCTATTGGGTTGAGATCTGGTGACTGTGGGGGCCATTTTAGTACAGTGAACTCATTGTCATGTTCAAGAAACCAATTTGAAATGATTCGAGCTTTGTGACATGGTGCATTATCCTGCTGAAAGTAGCCATCAGAGGATGGGTACATGGTGGTCATGAAGGGATGGACATGGTCAGAAACAATGCTCAGGTAGCCCGTGGCATTTAAACGATGCCCAATTGGCACTAAGGGGCCTAAAGTGTGCCAAGAAAACATCCCCCACACCATTACAACACCACCACCAGCCTGCATAGTGGTAACAAGGCATGATGGATCCATGTTCTCATTCTGTTTACGCCAAATTCTGACTCTACCATCTGAATGTCTCAACAGAAATCGAGACTCATCAGACCAGGCAACATTTTTCCAGTCTTCAACTGTCCAATTTTGGTGAGCTTGTGCAAATTGTAGCCTCTTTTTCCAATTTGTAGTGGAGATGAGTGGTACCCGGTGGGGTCTTCTGCTGTTGTAGCCCATCCGCTTCAAGGTTGTGCGTGTTGTGGCTTCACAAATGCTTTGCTGCATACCTCGGTTGTAACAAGTGGTTATTTCAGTCAAAGTTGCTCTTCTATCAGCTTGAATCAGTCGGCCCATTCTCCTCTGACCTCTAGCATCAACAAGGCATTTTCACCCACAGGACTGCCGCATACTGGATGTTTTTCCCTTTTCACACCATTCTTTGTAAACCCTAGAAATGGTTGTGCATGAAAATCCCAGTAACTGAGCAGATTGTGAAAAACTCAGACCGGCCTGTCTGACACCAACAACCATGCCACGCTCAAAATTGCTTAAATCACCTTTTTTTCCTATTCTGACATTCAGTTTGGAGTTCAGGGGCCTCATGTATAAACGGTGCGTACGCACAGAAATGTTGCGTAAGAACTTTTCCACGTTCAAATAGCGATGTATAAAACCTACACTTGGCGTAAAGCCACGCACTTTTCCACGGTACCTCATGCCTTGTCGTACGCAAGTTCTCCGCTCGGTTTTGCAAACTGGCGGCACCCAGCGTCAAAGCAATGGTACTGTTCTTGTGTGGTTACTCATTATTTTCATGACGCGGCTTTATAAATACACAGAAACTAACCGCATATTGTTTATTAGTGTAATGCATTTGATTGTAATTAACTCGTAACAATATAATGGTCCAGGGAACAGCCATAGTATTCCAAATACCATAACTGCTTTAGCGTTGTTACTCTCACTTCTCCTTCTTCTTCTTCTTCTTCTTTCAGCTCCTCCCGTTAGGAGTTGCCACAGCAGATCATCTTTTTCCATATTACTCTCACTGCACGACTCGGAGTATTTATATCACTGTATCTGAGTGTGAATCACAGCAGCTGATCGGAAAGAGAATTATCGGTATACAGCTTTAAGGACACGCTGTCTCAGCCACTGCAAAATGTTTTAAAGCCTATCCTGTACGGACCTCGCGGTTCAGAAACAGTTTAATCCCAAGAACTTTAAATGCACTCAATCAATTGCTCCTTTTAGAACTGTTTGTACTTATAAGTACAATCACCACACTGTAAACTTGCACTACAGTTATAATATCTCACAACCTGAGCCACTTTATAAAGCGCGTATTTACATATGATGACGATATCATTTTTAAGGTGAAATGCAGCAAAATATGTTTGCTAAATTATACACATAAAACTTTAACTTCATTTAAATAATCTATATTCTTCACTGGGAGTGTCGTGAAGGATAGAATAATTAAACATGTACTACGAAGATATTTCAATGTTCTTTAAACGTTTTGAAGAATCGGCTAAGCTTACAGATGGCTTAACGTCTATTACAGAGCTGATTGTATGGCGATCGGTTACTTGGGGAAAGAAAAGCAAGGACTTTTGGGGCGGCCACAACAATATATATTGAATATAAAACAGAAAAGAAAATAACAACACAGCTAAAACCGCAGCGACAAATTTCGACAAAAGATAAATGCTTGTCATGAGCACGAGGCTCATGAAACACATGTTTAATAATGTGCTTTAGCTCCTATCATCATGAAAATGACATCACGTATACATCTAAGTATTTTAGTTATTCAGAGAACTGTAATATTACGAATGTAATGGACTCTGTGTCCAGTTGGAGGAAGAGAGCCAGTTTAAGAAGCAAGTAGTGATTCACACACATAGATCACATACGAGTAGAAGATCAAATACAAAACAAAGCATTTAACGTGCTACTTTAATTACGATGTAATTTTGAGAAACTGGTTAATTAAACGATTTTAAGATGAAGTTTATAATGTTCTACTAAATGACAAAATAAACTACGTAATTAAAGTGGAAAATTCGAGATTAAAGTTGACATTTCGTGCTTTTTCCCCACCGTGTTCCTTTTTTCTCTGTACCCTAATAAGCTTTCATATGACACTCAGACAGTGGGCTTACAACTCTTCTTTTCACGGCAACTTTGATATGTGACTTCTTTTTTATTTCCTGCACTGTGCGATTTTGTGAATGTGAGCTTTCAAGTTTCTCCAACACGCTATGTCACTCGATCAACTTCATTTTGTTGATTATACCACGGTTTATTTGAACAAATAGTATGTTTTTCCTTTGCCTCCACTTGGTATTCGCTGAAATTCTTATATTTTCCCCATGCTTTTCCCATTGTCTTTTCACAGAAGGCTGCGCTTAAGGGCGATTTATATTGATTTGCATATTCAAATAGGCGTAATTCTGGGAGGATTTGGGGCGTTACATAATGCACGTGCACGAGCGTTAGTTTTCACGCTGATCGGGATTTATGTAGCGGAAGAACGTGGAAGTTGGAGTACGCACAGATTCCTGCATCTGGATTTTTCTGTGCGTAAGCCCATTTCGGCTTTTGTGCTTATACCATGTTATAGTGCGAGTTCTACGCACGGCGTTATACATGAGGCCCCAGGAGATTGTCTTGACCAGGACCACACCCCTACATGCATTGAAGCAACTGCCATGTGATTGGTTGATTAGATAATTGCATTAATGAGAAATTGAACAGGTGTTCCTAATAATCCTTTAGGCGAGTGTATATGGTCAAAGCAGAACCAATCAATGTATTAAATTTTGGTTGGGCATACTAAGAAAACAGAATCTTCAGTTTTGGATGGATCTTTTTAGGCAAATCTAAGTGGATGGTTACTTCAGTGGAGATTTGGTAGATAATTTTATGAAATTAATACAGGTATGGAATTCTTTTTCTTTAATTTGTTTATGATATTACCATAGCAATTAGCCTTGTCCATAATCTACTTCTTTTGTAGAAACACTTCCAGCACCATCTTAACTATGTCATACAAAGTAATATGACAATATGTAATTGCTCCATTATGTTTTGTGGAACAGTTTTCTATTAATTATTGCAAATATATTTTGTCATTCTGATTTAAAGGGGAAGGGAATCAATTTAATGTTGTGCCAGGTATATTGATAGATCTGAAAATGCATTAAGTTTGTCAATGAGTACAAACAATAAGCAAACCTTTTAATGTTATATGGCAATTGATGATCATGGATCTCACAGTTAGTATAATGCTACTGAAAAGCACAGTGTAGTTGATTACATGTTAAATTTGATCATTAACAATTTATAATGTATTGCCTTTCAGGATGAGTTTGATGATGTTGTTTCAATTTGGAGCAGGCATCGAATAAGATCCAGTCCTTCAGCCATTCTTCCCAGTGGGAAGCCTTTTCTTTTGTATACTCTTCCTGAAAAATTTGGTTATCAAGATGAACTTATCTTTGTTGATCCATTAGAAACTTAAATCTGTGAAGAGGAAAACATTCCAAAAAATAAATATCCCTGTGATCGAGATATACATGAGCTGTGTTGTATACTTATGGAAGAGACTGGCTTTAGCATGCCATCTGACCCTTTTGATGCTGTAACACTCTACCAGGCACTTAAGGCAATAAAACAGAATTTACTTTAGAAATACGGATACATTTAATTTCGTAATGGACCAATATATTTATTAGAATTTTTCGGCAATTATTTACAGCATGTTCTTTAAATCATTGACCTAGGGCTTCAATCTTTCATATTTGCAAAAAAGATTTTCTAATATAAAACGTATTATGTGTGATTCCTAATTACTAATTCCTAATTACATTATTACCACTTTATAGTGTCCATGATGTAAACAAGAAAATTCACTGAGCAATGTGAAGTTTAAGTATATTGGTGTTACAAGTATTACTTATGTTTTACATTTGCTGTTTGGAATGTTAGTAATTCACATAACATTTTAGAAAAAATACAAATGTGCTTTCACCACCACACTCACTAATTGTTATTTCTGGATCAATATCCTATGCATTTATATACTCATTTAAGTTTACAATATTATGTAATGTGCAGTTAAATATTAAAGTGTCTAAATAAAACTCCACACTCTTTTCTTGTTTTCAATGTTAGAATAAATATTAACAGGTCCTAAAATGCCTGTGAAATATTATAAAGCTAATAGAAAATGTCTGAGCCAAGTATAAAGCTCAAAAAGCATCATCAGTGATTCTGTGAATCATAACTATACTCATATATTATAGGTTAGTAATTATTTACTTGAAATAAAAACATTTTTGAATTTGACAATTGATCTTAGAATGAACATAAGAGATTGTGTAAGTTATCTGTATTAAAGAAACCACAATATTGTAACACAAATCAGATCTACCCATTCATCCAGGTCCAGGGGTTGTGTTCGGGGCATAGTAGATAGGTAGGTAGATGGCATATGTCTTGTTATGCATAGTCTGAAGGAGCTATAGAGAGGGGTTGTCATTCAGAGACAAAGAATGGGATTAAGTAAAATGTTGCTGAGTTTAGACAAATTTACAGATGCATTCAGATAGTAATGCAACATAATCACACCACTGGGAAAGATAACAGTTCTTGTGCTGGTGGCTGAAAAACTGCTTTTATTGTATGAATGTTACTAATAGCAATGTAAGATATTTACACTTCCTTAAATGCAGTATTCCAGGGGTGACTACCTACTGAGTCCAGAAACCATTTGGGGGATTTCTTCGATCACATAGTGAAGACTGGGGATAAATAGAAGTGTGAAGGCAATGTCCTGATATGAATTTGACAGATGAAAAGTACAGCAGATAGACAGATAGATGTTGATGGCACTATATAATAGGTAATAAGTAATATTTATATGATAGTAGTAAACTACATCATTCTCATGGCAATATAAAAATACTGCATAACTTTGAAAGTTATATTTTGCAGGATGTAAACAATTAGGTATGATTAAAACTGGTTTTAGCTTAAATACTAATGCACCTTTAAAGGCATGTACATAGATGGCACTGTTTATTTGATTATTATTTTGATGCAATTATGAATGGCATATTCTACTATACAATCCATTCATTTTCCATTCTACTACTGCAGATCAAGGTCAAATGGACATTATGCACATTTGGGCAGCATCAGATGCAAGGTACAAAGCAATATAGGACGGGACGGGATGCCAGTCCATCACAGACGAGATTTACTTATATAGCACCTGTTTAGAATGGACAGTTACACTATCTTATATCTTTGCTATGTTGGTGGAAGATTGACATAGCAAAGACATGAAATTGGTACAGAAAAATAAAAAACAGACACAGAAAGAACACACAAACTACACAGGCAGTGTCCAGAATAGTGTCTGAACACAGAACTATCTCTGAGAAAATAGTGCCAATCCAATAACTGTGCCTCTCATGTTATTAGCACATATGCTCATAGTATTTCTTGTATTTTTTTCACAGTATTTCACTATACAAAGATAGCAGTTGCAAATTACACAAAAATGTAAACCTTTATGAAAATGAAGGAGTATAAAACTTGGTGATTATTTAATTAAAATAAACACTAACAGCATACATAATTCTTTATTCTGCATTCAAATTGTTGTACCAAAAATGTTGTTCATTTCCACAAGAAAAAAGTAAAAGGACTTTTAAAACAGTCCAAGAAAATACAGATAATATAGGTGTTGACCATTTCACGAGAATAATGATAGCATTATAAACTTGATTTTGTGAGAAAAGTTGCATCACACTGAACACTAAATCAGTATTCACATAACAGTGTTGTCAATATTTCAAACAAAGAATATTGTTAAAAATAATTTAGCCAAAATATTATAATCTTGTTATTTTTAGTAAAGTATCTATCTATCTATCTATCTATCTATCTATCTATCTATCTATCTATCTATCTATCTATCTATCTATCTATCTATCTAATCATAAAAATATTATTCTCTTTAACACACTATATGAAAACAATTAAATAGGAAATGCTTTGTTTGTCCTAACATAATCTAGAAATTTGCTTTAGGTTGTACTGCAATATATGCATTAATAGCATTTTTAAGTGTGAGTCGATGTCCTAGAAGAAGAACATCTTTTTAATATCAGAAAGTAAACCCTTGCTTGTATAATTCATGAACAATACTTTCTTCTACTAATGAAACCAGAATTTCCTGATATTCCTGAACACAACAGAAAACAATGCCAACATTTGCTACTAAAGTGCAAAGACGGAACATATTTATATGGCCATACCATACTGTTGGTTTTGTCACACAATATCCATTACCCACATGCCTGACTAGCTAAGAATTCACTCGAAATTCAGGATAACTTTCATAGTTACCTGGCAATTCCAAAACACCACCACAAGTATAAGACACTGGATGGCGTGCCAAACCTTCAAAGTTCACAAAAGTTACATCAAAATCTTCTGTGCAAAATATCTCTGAGCCTGTACAGAATCGAAGAAATGTGGCCAACTTTGAATCATCTAGTTCCTTGATGAATTTTACCTAATAGTATGAAACAGTTTTTTGATTTTGACTTATTTCATTTGGAAAACGGACCATCTTTTGAACTTTCTTGCTGTCAGGTACTGCCTCTTCATAAATTTTATTTAATGATGTCACAGTAAACATGCTATTTTTGAGAACTTTGGTCCAGATATCAATAGCAAACATTGGTTCTTGAATCAACTCTGTATGTGCTATTTCCATTATTATCAGCTTTGGGTAGCCTTTTGCCTGAGTGTTCCTGAAGAACTTCAATGAGCTCAAGTAATTCCACTTCTGTGAAATAAGAAATTGCCATTTGGAGAACCTCAGATTCCAAAGGGGGTAAAAGTGTACTATTTTTCTCAGTGCTTCCAAAAAAAACCTGCTGCATGAAAGCTGGGGCAAGCTGTACTGGAAAGTACCTACACTGTCCGTATCCGATCAAGATCCCTTTTGGTATAGCTCTTCACTTACTTGGTGTAAATTCATGCCGCAGAATTGGCACTCTGGATGTTTTACCAAGTGTGTATTTATTGTAAAATTCCTCCCAAAACTCTACTAATGCATCATGTATTACTCCACCCAAGTCATCTGCTTCTTCTGCTTCACTTGAGGGTAGAAATCTTTTAATCTTCAGAGTGCATGGTCAATTTCTGTATTTTTCTCAAAAAGGTCTGCTATATCTTCCATAGCAATTCCACATCTTAAAATACGTTCACACTCCATGAGACATGTTGTAGACTCAAGAGGTACTGTGTCTAATAAGATATCAGAATCAAAATTATGTTGCTGTCATTGGTCAATGTGGTAAATACTGCATCATTAGAAATTTCATGTTCAGTACACTATTTATCTTCTTTTTGGCACTTCTTTTTGTAATCCAAACCTCCTTCATTTATTTTTTGATGTTTATGTCCATCAAATGTAAAATGATTTGCAGAATTAAAAGTATCTGCAGGAAAATCTTGTAGGGTATGTGAGCAACCAGCTTTGCAAGATTCAGGCATCAAGGCATAGGCTCTACAAAGATAGCTTAATTCTGTGAGTATGAGACTAAATCCCTCTTTTAGATCTCTAGACTTTGCAGGTGGGGATGCTGGAAGGTTGCTCAGTGATTTGTGAATATTATGCATTTCCTTCTCTTCTAAAAGAGTCTTAGAACTTCAAACTGCTTCACAATTTATGATTTCTTTCTTGCAAGTAACCCTATAAAAACGCAGCAGTGGGAATTTTGTTTGGTCATACAATTCTCCAACTGTGTCTTTATCCATTAGAGATGTATGCTGAAAGTCAGTATATCAAAATCAAATTCCTCAACTGAACCATGTGATGACTTACCATTAGGAAAGAAAATATTTTTTGACATATTTAGAATGTCTTCTTTTGTAGCACTCTTAAAAGCTGGTAATTCTATGTTAATGTTGACTTATTTTTATTTTTGATTGTGTCTTCTATTTTTCTATTTTTCATTTTGTAAAGCACTTTGAGCTACATTTTTTGTATGAAAATGTGCTATATAAATAAATGTTGTTGTTGTTGTAATTTCCTTGTTCCTCCACCACTTTTTGTACGTACTTGTTTAAGATCACTCGTTTTATTTTCTTTCTGAAGCCACCCAATTTCAATTTTTCGTGCAGACTTTTTAGCATTGCTATTTCCATACCAACCCATATGTTTAATTGGTCATTTATCCTCTTCATCTGAACAAGGCTCAAGTCTTTTCAAAACACTGAGTTTCTTGCGTAAATTCTGTAGCAACTTTTCTTTTCTAGACATTTCATGTGTCTGAAATGTTTGCCTCTTGCAGAAGTCTAAAACTGCTAAACGATCACCATATAGGGGAAAATAAGTGGATAAAGCCTTGTCATCCATGAGTAACAAGACATTCTGATCAATCTGTATTAAAATATAACAGCAATAAAAGAAGTGTATTAATGAACAAATTATGACAATGTCTTGTATACTGTACATTACCTTTCTTGTCGCCTGTTAAAATGTTACATGTTAGAATTGTTCGACCAATTTTTAATACAACTAATCTTGTTCCATTACATAGTCAATCACTCATACATAAATTATGCAATAATATTACGATACATCCTTCTTTCGACAGTAATTCTGCCGTTGGAAGACCAGATGGTGTTAACACTTGTAGATATTCTATGGGATATTGTAAATTGATGTTTTCATCTTCTGCACGATCACCACCAACTGCTTCAGCATAGTCATTTGATATGCATTTAATCAATTTGTAGTATAACCAGTCAACAATTTTCGCATTAATTTGTTTGACTTCATCATTTCTCGCTGCCATATTTAGATGAATGGGTGATTCTAAACTTCTTAGTAAGTGTGTGTGTGTGTGTGTTCATAAGTAAGCCTTTAATGGATTGGTGTCTGTCCAGGTTAAGTGCCGGAATGCACTTGATGACCATGGTCTTGTTTGAAAATAGTTGTAAGTAGGGTGTGACTTGAAAGAATCTCATAGCAAAAGTCTCCATCTCACAGGACTTCCTTCCAAAAAGTCTCCTCAAAAAGTCACATCTCAGCCCAAGATTTTTTTTATTATAATAGAGAGACTACAATAAAAATATAAAGGTTCATTGGATATCACTTAAAAAAAGTATTACATGGGATTTTTGTATATAATGTTATGGGTAATTTCAAAGTTACACTGTAAAAAAAAAAATTTAAATTTACAGTAAATAACTGGCAGCTGGGGTCGCCAGAATTTTACCATAAAAAAGTGACAATATTTTTTGGTCTACAGTACACTTTAAAAAAAATGTTACATTTATGGTAAATACTGGCAGCTGGGTTGCCAAAATTTTACTGTAATAAATAAGGTGACAATATTTTTAGGTCTACAGTATAATTTTGTAGTAAAAACTATTTGATCTTTGCAACAAATTCCAAGAGAAGAGAATGTTTAACCATAACCAGAAATTCATGTTGCTTAATAAATATGACAATTAATAAACAACATGTATTGTCAGGGTCAAACCCCAGTACACACTTAGCATCAGAAAAGTAACAACAACCAATAGCAATCATGTACCATTTAATTATACACATTGAAAACAATTCAATGTTTAAAGAAGTTATGGCACGTTGTCTGGTGGGGAAGTAAAGTTTTCTTTTGTGGTGTATGGTGTCCTACTTATCGAATACAACCCACCATAAATCAGCTTCCTTAACCTCAAAAAACCTTCAGCACGCAGGGGAAAATAAGTCTGCTAATTTAGTTTAAGTTTTTGCCCTACTATCAAAGGTATGCGGTTCACCAGGAACAATATTGTAAAAAGGGGCGTGTCCTTATGGAAATATCGTAACCAGTGTTTCTGAAGCAGTGATTTGACAGCAAAAACTGTGAGAAAATGGTTAATCAATAAATACAAGTACAATATTTATATGTAATGAAAATACACTAAATAGCAGCCTCTGAAATTTCAATTGTTGTCTATATCTGTTTACTTCCCAATTGAATCCACATCTTCCAACTTTAACATAATTACTACAAATGTAAAGGAATGTAGAACATTAGTTAGTACATTATATTAAAAGAGCAAATAAGGGGAGAGCGAACTTTACTTTAAGTTTGTTTGCTCTGAGCTTCTTTTCGACTTCGGTTAGGCAGTGTGAATGTTAGCTAAGGTTAAGATTGCAGTATCAATCCAATCACGTTTTGTTTTTGGCTCTCACATGAAAGAACATACTAATGGCCAAATAAACCCTCGTCAATTTTAATGAGTTACGTTTTATCTAGTCGGGCTACAGCCCTTGGGACATCCACCTCACCACCGTCATCTCAAATTAAAAGGTGTGATTGCACTTGGCAATGCACCCTAGAATACTAAAACTATACACTATACACAACATTTAAATTACACATATTATGGTCAGGTGGAAGTTAAAGTTGAGCACGTTGCCGCACAGTCTAAACATTATCTTTACTAAAACAATTCAAAATGCGTTATCTTTAGTACTAGTAGGTTTTTGAATTAGACGCCTTACACTCAAGCCGTTATTTTAACTGTAGCCTATGCTGTATGTCATCATTAAAAGGGAACTTCTGTATATACTTATATTGTATCTCTATCAACTTCTATTATTGTTGAAATATATGATTTAGGTATAATTGGTGTTTCAGGTTCTAGATTGCCTCTGCCTTGCAGATGTCTGCGTTGTGAACCTGCGCTTTGTCCTCAGACGACGGAGTGCGCGAGTCGATGCCAGTCGGCAATGTGCAGATGCTACTGCAAGCCTTCCACAACGGCTTCTTTTGCGAATGACGCAGTCGTTATTGCAAAATAACACAATACTTTTGCGATATAACGCAAATATATATATTTATTTTTTTTAAGTGGCGGGAATAAGCTTCCGCAGATTTCTGCAACCTCTACTCACAAATTAATGGGCAACCATGCAATAGAAGTCAGTGCAAAATGTGTATTAAGTTTACATTTCCTGTCAGAGATTTATAAATCAAAATGCTCCTCAGTCTCTTTTATGTGTTGCAGACTAAGTTGCATACTGCAACTCTGGGCTGTTTGAAGGAATTTGGGGGCCCCAAGCAAAATGGACATGGAGGCCCCCCGCACGCACGCAAAGGAACCACAGCATAGCCATACTGTACATATTTCTGCTAGCCTACCTGCTGCAAAATTGCACCATTTGTACAAGACAAGTAGAGCTACTTTATGTGTGTAATTTATCACTTACCACTGTCTTGTTTTTTCTTATCCTCCTCTTCCTTTCTCTTCTTTCTTTTTTGGCTTCCTGAACCATAATTCCGCTTCATGACTGCCGAGGAAGTTTTGTATTTTGCTGGCAGCAGAGATCGCGTGGTTGGCTGGCTGATGTCAGCGAGGGGGGCCCCCTTGAGGGGGATCCCGATAACCGTGTCATTGCACTTTACTGCATTCACTATCAATGGGGCGCTCACACAGTTTGTCGCTGCATTTTATTCTTAACCAGTCGTTGTCTTGGGGCCCCAGGCCAGCTCGGGACCCCAAGCAATTGCTTGGTTTGCCTGCCTTGTCGCAACGGGCCTGCTGCAACTCCATGAAGCTACCATGCTGCCTCCTTTTGTTGGTTTTACCCCCAGGTCTCCACTTGGTACCATGCTGATAAAGCCTTGGAAATGGTGTTACAGTGCACAGATGTACAGTATAAAAGTAAAACATCAGCAGCAGTTTGTTTAAGGATCTACATGGATAGTTGGCTCTTCAGGTGGATGTAAAGGTAGATTAAAAAAAAAAGAGTCTAATGTAGTAAAGTAGTTAGGGTAACCTTAGGAGAATTTGATGGGAGGAACAGTGGTGCAGTTTTCCTTTTATAAAGATTAAAATGATAACCAGTATTTATAATTGTTTTATTCTCTCTTTCCAACAGTTTTCTTCAGCTTTTCCATATGCCTTATTTTTAACCCAGTTAATGTTTCTATATTCATTTAAGTATTCACATATCCCACTAGAGGACCTCTACAGGAAACTTCTACAAGGGAAACATTAATTATAATATACAAAATATATCTTATTCAGTATTGTTATTTGCATTTTCATTTTGTTTTCCTCTTTTCTAAGTGAACTGCCATATTTTGTTTTGGTTTAGAGACAACACAACACTTTAACATCTTACAAAATAAAGGCTAGAGTAAGCGTTCAAATATTACAAGCCAAAACTAATAAAACCCAAACAGTGAGATTCTAAGTACAATAGTTACTCATATTTTCTTAAAAATTGAAAGGAAATTCTTTAAAACTAAATCTATTAACTTAAAATACAACCTAACAAGCAAAATCTTACTAAAATGGGAGTGCTAAGTTAAAAATCGAAGAAGCAGTTAATACCTCAGCAACAGACTGAGGCTGCAGCAGACCCTCCACGTATTAGCTTAATCAGAGACCACCAACACTTGAGCTCCATTCTGAAAAACACAAAAGTCAAAGAAATTAACAAACATAGGGGAAAGATCAGAAAATAAAGGAAGACAAAGGCAAAGAATGGGACAAGATATGAGCAAAATCCAAGTAAACATGGCAGACAAATTCATAGGAGTAAATGCAAAAAAATAATATTGGAAACCACTTGTTTCATACAGTTCTGTTATCAGATAATTACTATGGGTTTGATGGAAGAGGATACAGAAAAAGAGTGATTATATTGTAACAACATGTATCATAAGAAGCATTGAGAGATTGAGAGAACATCAGACAGGGTCTATTTATTGCTTTGCTTAAAGATGTAATCAATGTAATCATTGCATCTTGCCTGAAGAAGGGGCCTGAGTTGCCTCAAAAGCCAGCATATTGTAATCGTTTTAGTTAGCCAATAAAAGGTGTCATTTTGCTTGACGTCTCACTACATTCATAATGGCTAACATGGTACAACACCCTTGTTTTGCTGAATACAGTTAATTGCTTAAATATAGAGTAATATTTATGTGTCAACAAATTATTAATACATATATGTGCAGTTTTGTTTTAAGATATGTCATTGAAATGTATTATTATTACCAGGCATTGTTTAGGCACCTATGTCATAAGGAAAGCACCAGAAAAAGGGACCGCGATTGATTTTGTTTTAGAATTAATATAGACCACAGATGCCGTGGATGTAAGAGCTGTGATAAATAAAGTTCCCCTGCATACTTAAAAAGAAAGTTTCACCATCATTTCATTTTTCACAATTTGTGAAAACAAGGCACAGAGTACCTACGCCATCTTTCCTGTCCACAGTTTTTATCGTAACTCCCTTCATCTCCTGGCTCTTCTCTAATTATAATAATTTACAGTTAGGTCCATAAATATTTGGACAGAGACAACTTTTTTCTAATTTTGGTTCTGTACATTACCACAATGAATTTTAAATTAAACAACTCAGATGCAGTTGAAGTGCAGACTTTCTCTTTTAATTCAGTGGGTTGAACAAAAAGATTGCATAAAAATGTGAGGCAACTAAAGCATATTTTTTAAACACAATCCCTTTATTTCAGGGGCTCAAAAGTAATTGGACAAATTAAATAACTGGAAATAAAATGTTCATTTCTAATAACTTGGTTGAAAACCCTTTGCTGGCAATGACAGCCTGAAGTCTTGAACTCATGGACATCACCAGATGCTGGGTTTCCTCCTTTTTAATGCTCTGCCAGGCTTTTACTGCAGTGGCTTTGAGTTGCTGTTTGGTTTGTGGGCCTTTCTGTCCTAAGTTTAGTATTCAACAAGTGAAATGCATTCTCAATTGGGTTAAGATCAGGTGGCTGCCTTGGGCATTCTAGAATTTTCCATTTCTTTGCTTTAATAAACTCCTGGGTTGCTTTAGCTGTATGTTTTGGGTCACTGTTCATCTATATCATGAAACGCTGCCTAATCAATTCGACTGCATTTAGCTGGATTTGAGCAGACAGTATGTCTCTGAACACCTCAGAATTCATTCGGCTGCTTCTGTCTTGTGTCACATCATCAATAAACACTAGTGTCCCAGTGCCACTGGCAGCCATACACGCCCAAGCCATCACACTGCCTCCACCGTGTTTTACAGATGATGTGGTATGCTTTGGATAATGAGCTGTTCCACGCCTTCTCCATACTTTTTTTTTGCCATCATTCTGGTAGAGGTTGATCTTGGTTTCATCTGTCCAAAGAATGCTTTTCCAGAACTGTGCTGGCTTTTCTAGATGTTCTTTAGCTAAGTCCAATTTAGCCTTTCCATTCTTGAGGCTTATGAGTGGCTTGCACCTTGCAGTGCACCCTCTGTATTTACATTCATGCAGTCTTCTCTTTATGGTAGACTTGGATATCGATACTCCTACCCCCTGGAGAGTGTTGTTCACTTGGTTGGCTGTTGTGAAGGGGTTTCTCTTCACCATGGAAATGATTCTGCGATCATCCACCACTGTTGTCTTTCGTGGATGTCCAGGTCTTTTTGCGTTGCTGAGTTCACCAGTGCTTGCTTTCTTTCTCAGGATGTACCAAACTGTAGATTTTGCCACTCATAATATTGTAGTAATTTCTTGGATGGGTTCACAGCTTAAGGATGGCTTCTTTCACTTGCATGGAGAGCTCTTTTGACCGCATGTCTGTTCACAGCAAAATCTTCCACATGAAAGCACCACACCTCAAATCAACTCCAGGCCTTTTATCTGCTTAATTGATAATGACGTAACGACGGACTTGCCCACACCTGCCCATGAAATAGCCTTTGAGTCAATTGTCCATTTACTTTTGTGCCCCTGAAATGAAGGGATTGTGTTAAAAAAATGCTTTAGTTGCCTCACATTTTTATGCAATCTTTTTGTTCGACCCACTGAATTAAAGCTGAAAGTCTGCACTTCAACTGCATCTGAGTTGTTTCATTTAAAATTCATTGTGGTAATGTACAGAACCAAAATTAGAAAAAAGTTCTCTGTTCAAATATTTATGGACCTAACTGTATATTGGCTCCCCAGACTTACATCTAGTGTGTCATTACACAGACTCTTATCACTGATTCCTATAGCTGGAAAACCAGACTGTTTGGTAAGGACAGCACTTCTATTAAACTCCCTAAGCAGGGCTGCTCAGACCCATAAAAGGAATCTTTCACATGCTGCAGGAGACACAAACAGACATTTTTGGCCAAATTAATATTTTCTAATGGTAAAATTATAATTGATATTCTGCAAATTTAAAGAGATATCCATCTGAGCATTATGATTGCCCTGGATATAAAAGAACACAAAAATATTTTTTTTGTTTTTCTCTCTGAAACACTAGTTTTACTATGAGTAATAAAACTTAAGTATCTATTTGCTAGACCAATTTGTGGTCAAAAACAAACTCATTAATTCAAGAAGCAACCAGAATATGGAAAACATGCTGAGATCAAAATCCTCTCTAAAAATACTGTTTTAGATGAATGTGTGAAGAGAAAAACAAAACTCAGAAAGGGAAAACCATGGAACATTCAAAAGCATCTTATAACCTGTGCAGGTTGAGTGACTGTATAGGGAAAAGACAAACACCTCCTATACAGGTCAACTGGCTGTAATTGAGCAATTCAGAGGCCTCATATACCAGTCAGCTGGTTGAATAAGGATAAGATGGCTGCCCCTTATATAGGTTGTCTTGGTTGGCAGAAATAAGACCAACAAGAAAAGCTTTGCTCAAAAGCACTAAATGCTGACAAAATGTAGAGAAAACTAATTTAAACAATAAGTAAAATTGAGTACACATCAAGAAAAAAAATCATCATTCACTATTCCAAGAACCTGACATCAGCCACCTACGATCTATACTAAAGATCATCATTTATTTATGTATCACTAGCTGGTATGAGGTTTGAGGAAAGATAGATAAAATATTAACTTAAATGTAGTTGAAATAACAAGAGTTTGCAATTATGAATAGACTAAAATAAATCATGCAGCATGGATCCAGGGGCATAGAATTAAACTTGGTAAGTGTAAATTTTACAACATTATACAGTATTTATTCACACAATTAACTTCCAATAGCAACATTTTAAGCAAGGTAGGCCCATAGCTGAAAGTAGCACCCTGTGAACTGTTAAATAGAGATAGAAACAGACTTGGAAAAATAAGATGAAACAGAATTCCAGGTTATGTTATTATGACTATCCTTTTGTATTATATTGCTAGAATTACATTCTTTCCATTAGCATTTTAGTTCATCCATTCAGATGCGATTGTTATACCCCATTTCTCCACCTATGTCTTCTTTAACCTAGTCTCCCTTTATAGAAGAGGCCCTTGTGTCTACTTTGATAGAATAATTATTTAAGTATATATTAAAGATTCTTGTGGTGCTAAGAATTTGTTTGTTTCTGGACCATTTCTTCAATCACTATATTTATTTTAATAAGTTTATCTCTCTATTATAAAAGAAAATATTATAAAAGAAAATCTTGAGACGAGACTATTGCCAAGAGATTTTTTCAAGTCCCACCCTCCTCTCAACCATTTCAGGTTAACTGCCCACAGTCCTCTCACCTCTCATTCGTGTGAATGCTTTTGTCAGACAAATTTCCCTTCTCTTAGCTCTTAGAAATTTTTTTGTTTTCCTCACTTTAAGTTCCCAATAAAAGAACACTTATTATGTCCAATTTTTATTGAATTTCATCCCGAAGGGTTATCAACAGAAGAAATGAATACATGGGCAACCCTATGTAGTACATCTTCCACGGATAACATTAGACACCAAAGGAGATCTTGATATGCCATTCATATTAAAACATTTACAGTTTCCCATTACAATAGCTCTTGCTATGACAATTAACAAATCACAGGGGCAAACATTTGAAAAAGTCGGTTTATTTATTAGAGAGAAAGAAACGATATTCACTCATGGGCAGTTATACATTGCGTTGTCATGATGTATCTCCAAACACAGACTCAAAATTCAATGCAATATTGACAAAAAATTAATTCCAAATATTGTTTTTACTGGTTTTACAGTAAAAGTGTACGTTTAAAAAGTATTTGCGTGTTAATTTCAAAGCCAACAGAACAAAAACATATAACGCAACGTATACCTCTAACGCAACATGAAACATAATTTGCTTTCAATTTATTACGTTTTACTATTTTTTACTATGGTTAATTACTTGCTCTAATGTTAAATAGTAAGGTCTATTATGCATATGTAACAATTCCCATGAAAATAACAATCTGTTTAAATTGTACATCCACTTCCCCATACGTGAGCGGCAGAGCTGCAAAGTGGCTAATGCGTAGCGCCTGCCTGGGGGTTGGCGAGAGAAGTCAGCAGGGGGCAGAGCCCCCTAGTCTAATAAAAAATAAACATTTTTTAAATGTTGTTTGTCTGCACTATTTAAATTAGCAACAGAATGGCACACAAATAACTCACTGCTGAGAAATAAAAACTTTTTGGGCAATCTTCCTGTAACCATGAAGGATTTATCACAATAGCTTAATTTACCTCTGTGCAGAATTCGCATTTACAATATTTGGAAAACATTTAAAATTTTTCAAGAAATTATGCTAAATAAATTTCTGGGAATCTAATTTTGTTTCAATGAAGCATCTGCAATCTTTTTAATGAGGACAGAATGCAACACTTTAAATGGAGTGGGAGGTAATACAATACCATTATTGGTAATTTTTGCATTTTTACTCTAATTATCTAGCTCTTTCTTTATTTTTCTTTCGGTTTTGATATAATTAGCTAGCTCTTTCTTTTTTAATGTGGTATCCATCCTTTGGGGTCTTTGGTTTTAACTTCTATATTGGTATGTCCTAGGGAGTTTTTGGAAATTTCTAAGTAGTTACCCTTAAAATAGAAAGGTGGTTATACCCTTGTTGGTGCTGGTAATTTATACAGCACATTGCTGCAATATATTAGCTTAAATTTTATTTATGTATGTTGTAAGCAACTTGGTTTTAGCTTGTTATAAAATGAAGCATGCCAATTACTATGTAGAATGAAGCATATACTAAATACTTGCCATGCCGCAGCATTCAGAAACATGAAATTTTTCAGGTCACAACTTGTTAGTCTTTAGAGCTACATCAGTGAAAATCTGGAAAAGTCTGTAGAAGAGAAACTGGATACTGTTAGTAGAAAGTAAAAAAAATGAAGCCATTGTTTGATTTATTGATTTTGATTAGAACAAGCTTAAAAACTATGATAGAAAGCAAGTTGTACATCTAGTGAGAAACCTGGTAATGGACAAAGAAACACCCATGTTGCTAAAATAATAAAACACATTTGTTGTACTATAGGAAAGACTGTCATTATTTTGTGATTTAGGGTTTCTAGATCACAAAGGAGAACCGAGAGCCCCGTATAATTGGATTAGATTATTGGGTGTATTTACTTAAATAAATCAATCAGTGATCATTTAAAGGGACATAATGGCAAAAATAGAATAATAATGAAAAATGACAAAAATATAAAGGACAGAATACTAAAATACAATTAGGTAGAATATAACAAAAACAAAGATTAAAAAATACTAAAAGCTAAAATATAAAATAGGCCAAACAATACATAAATGACAAGCTGAACAAAAGGTCTAACAATACCAAGAAATTTCAAGAACTAATAAAACCAAACTAAATTTCAAGTAAATGATCATATATTTTGAGAAGAAAGGGAAGCCACAGACATAGAAAATAACTCAATGCCTCAGTTGTTAGCTTGTGCAGCACTTAAATACGGCCTCTTATGACAGCCGTGCCAACATAAAAAAGGAGAAAAAAACCTGAATTAACATAATCAAAATATAACAATTATGAGACATGGGAAGTGTTTGTGGATTATTATGTGTGAAAAAAAGACTGGTAGATGATTAATAAAGGCAGAGACGTGGTCAAGGAAAGAACAGATAGAAATAATCTGGCAACCAGGAATTAAAAGGACATGGCATTACCCAGATGTTGACTGCAATACCAAGTCGGAAACAAGGGCACAATCAAGCAGTGCTACAGAGGTAGCCATAGGAAAGCCAGTACAAGAGTAAGAGTAAGGCTGGGAAAAGAGACATAATCAGAAACAAAGAGCTGAGTCAAAACCATGAGATCAAAAATTTCTTTTGGTAAAACAATAGAACCAAAAATAAAAGTTGAGAGATCAAAGCCTGATTCTAAAACTGAAGACAAAATATTGAATAATTATTAAATATTTCTTTCAAAAAGGGGTTCACTCTCTGCAGTGTCAGATAAGGAAACATCAAATGGCCACTCTTTAAACCCATGGCATCATGATATTGTTGTAATGGCCTCTGAGAACATGGCCCTAACAATTAGGCGTTCAAAGCATTCTAATGACAGGTGATGAGAAATGGTGGAAATCATAACACAGACAATGGTGGTGAAAACAGCCCAATATAATTTACAAAGACTTATCCATCCATTATCCAACCCACTATATCCTAACTACAGGGTCACAGGGGTCTGCTGGAGCCAATCCTAGCCAACACAGGGCACAAGGCAGGAAACAAACCCTGGGCAGGTCACCCACACACCAAGGACACACTAGGGACAATTTAGAATCACCAATGCACCTAACCTGCATGTCTTTGGACTGTGGGAGGAAACCGGAGTACTCAGAGAAAACCCACGCAGACACGGGGAGAACATGCAAACTGCACACAGGGAGGACCCGGGAAGCGAACCCAAGTCTCCTATCGGCAAGGCAGCAGCGCTACCACTGTGCCACCGCGCTGCCCAAGAATTATCCATGCAATATTAAATCATTTGAATACACAGGATGTGATATTATAATTGCCTTTTCCTAAAAAAGGTCCTCTGCACTATATAAACATGCTGTCGTTTACCAACACCATGTCTGAGACAGTCTGTTTTAAACAACCCTCCCAACCAACTTGTCATTGATTATCAGATGTTACTTGGGATACATCTTTAGTTGTGTACCTCAACATCACTGTGTGTTTTGGCCTTTTAATCGCGATACACCCTCTGTTGAGTCATGGCCACCACAGGCTGATCAGACCTGCACATTCTCCTACTTACCTATCAAAGTGTCTTCCACCTTCTCATTATTTATATGCTGTATTATCTCCCTTCCAGTCAAACCTTTGCCCCTGTTCAGCCTCCAGTTTCAAACCTAAGCGTTCAGTAACAGAGAGTAACCTGTAAAACTCACTCTGAGGTTACATCCAGTGAGATTGTTTCTGGTGTCAGGAAATCCCCCCTAAAAATACTAAACCATATCTCCAATGCAGTCATTCTTGGCCCCAAGTGTCCTTGTGCCTCAATTTCTGATTAAAAGGCTAGGCACTGTTGATGGTTATATCACAGGATGCCTTCCAAAATAGAGCACAGGGTTTAATTTATTTGACATGGGAACCCTCTACTGCTACATGATGGTTTGGGGAATTCTTGCTGCATTCTTTCATTCCTCATGATCTCTTTTAATTCACCATCCTTGTAATAGGTACTTCTGGGGCTATCTATCTATCTATCTATCTATCTATCTATCTATCTATCTATCTATCTATCTATCTATCTATCTATCTATCTATCTATCTATCTATCTATCTATCTTAGTTGCCAGGTCCATCACCTGTTGTGTGCCTCCCTCATGCTTTTTGTGGCCACAAGAAATGTGTCACAAAGTCTAAGGTGCTCTCACTAACACATTAACAAGATTTTGAAGTAGAACATACAAAAATGAACTTGCTTATTTGGAGTGAATCAACTGGTTTGTAGTTAAAGTGTGGTTAAAAAAACTAAAAAAAGTAACATGTGTCACAAGAATGAGACATGGACAGATAAAGAGTTGGGGCAGCCACCCGTATATTGTGGTATCCTGGCTGCAAAAGTCGTTTTTCTTCTCAAACACAAAGCACTGAAGTGCATACAACCGAGTCCAAAACAAGACTGAGGAAACAAAGGAAAAGGGGCAGGTTTTAAAGGGGAAGACAGGAAGTGAGGTCATATGGATCTGGCACGTGGTCTTCCACCATTGGTTTGTAGCCGGAGGTGACATCAGAGGGACTGGAGCTGGTGTGGCCGACTTCCATTGGCTCAGTCCCGGAAGTGATGTCAGGAGAGCCAGTTGAAATCCCCCGGGGATGGTCTACAGGCAAGGGAGAAAAAGAGTCAGTGCACTCTGCCACACCCCGGCATGTCTCCGAACTGCCTTCACTCAAGCCCTTTAGCTGCCTCCCATGCGCACGTGTGTGACACATGTAATTCAAATACCTAATTGTATTGTACTGGCAGAGTATAACTCTTTATGTACCTGTGTCTGGGATCTGTCAGTACATTTCTCATCATTATTTCATCTGTTACTGTGTACTTACTTCTACTTGTTATACTGTAGGTCTGTAGTAGCAAAGCACACATAACACCTCTCTGCTGATATAGGTAATTGCAAGATTATTAACCTGCAAGTACACTAGAATTATTAGAGTGTAAAAATGTTACTTAAAAAAGCAGTTTTTCAAAACAATAAATCAATTCATAATAAAACTAAAATAACATTTATGTCAAATATGAGGAATATCCTGTTAACAGTGAAGCTGTCATAGCCAACATTGTTATTTTGTATTTGTATACTTTTTTCCCCTGTGTTAGGATATAACGGGTTGGATAATGACTGACTGTACTTTTTTACCATTAAGAAGAGCTGATGGGAGGTTTTGAAGCATTTCTATCAGCACTAGCTATTATTTTTTAATTTGTCCTTTGTCTTTTAGCTGCACTGAGGTATAAATAGAAGACTGGCCTAGCTGCATTCTCCCTCGGTTGTATTCAAAACAATAAACCAGACTTTGTTAGCGCAGTTAGATTGTTCATTTAAGTATGCATTGTTCTTAGGACCCTTCTTAGTTTTGAACTCCCTTTGCCTCTGATTTTGACTCTTTTTCTAAGTTGGTTTGCCCTGTGGATTAAATAAATTAGAAATATATTAAAGAAAAAAATTTTGCCCTCAACTAGGACCTCTTTGAGCATTTAATTAATCAATCAACCGGAGGAACCAGACAGTAGGATGCTTGTTCATTGCATCCATTTATTTATTCTCATGAAGAGGGATACATTCCATCAGGTCACAGAACAAAGACAGAGGATCATCTTTAATGACAACTGAATCTGCATTAAAAGTACTGAATTAAATCTGACATTTACTCTAATTGATTAAAATACATTAGAGGTTTTCAGTAGAGGGTATAGCCAACTTACATACCCAAAAATAATAGCCTTATTTCACTATACTGTATTCTTGTTCTTCTCCATATTTCTTATGTTCAACTCCTTCCCTTTTATAAAATTTTCCGTGTACATGACAATTGTCAAGTCTTACTGGGTACATGAAAGAACATGACTGTAAGAGCCAAATCCTTTAAATTAATGTTAATGCTAAATTTTCATAGTGTGCTTAGCTTGAACATGAACATAATTATAGTTTACTCAGGTGCCAATCCAGGTGGTTCATCATATGGTGTTTGCGGTAACACACTGTAATCAGTGCATGCTCCCAACCTATTATCATAGATAATGGAAGATTCAATTTAACCCCCTATAGGTTACAGAAAATGGAATGTTCATAAGCTTAATTCTGTAACAGCAGAATGGCCCCTAGATTAAAGTTAGATAGTGGAGAAAACTTTCCTCTTATTTCAAAGAAGTCATTCATGGAGACCGAGACCAGATGAAAATGCAGACCGATTCTTTATTTGCACATAGATATGGACAAATGTCACAGTCCATGGAGTGAGCAATCAAAAAAACAATTCATTCCCTTTTACACTTTCCTCTTACCATTGCCTTATCTAATACATCAATTCTATCATATTTGCCAATCGACTACAGCCAGCAGTATCTTCATATACATGTTGATTCTTCCATTATTCTAAACATTGCTTCATTAATAGGGGTATCCTACCGGTTTTCCCATTGACCTTGTCGTCAATTCATAATTGGGGTGTTTGGCCTTTCTCACTAGTTTGTTCTTGTTTTTTAAAGGGGTGTTTATTACTCATTTACTTCATTCTAACCTTATTAATTACCTTGAAGGTTCCTCTTAAGATGAGGTAACCCTCATGCACTTAAGCTTTAACCCACATTTAATTACCCCTTTATTTACCTTCATTCCTTTTCCTTATGCTTTTAATAATCCATTGATACAACTTCATTTAAGTATATACATGTATTAAATTATAAACATTAACATGTATTGATTAAAAATATTTGATTAAAATTATGTAACTGCTAGTAAAAAACATGAGTGGTCAGACAGACAGACATTTAAGGGCATATAGTTTTCTGACCATTGCATGGAATGTTGCATGGAATGATAGATGGAAAAATTAAGAAATGTAACCTAGGTAGATCGCATTTAAGCAGAATATTATAAGTTTTCCTCTTTCTTTTTTGTGTGTATTATCAATTTTTGTTCTCTATTTTTGTGTGAAATGTTTGCTTTGAATTTCACTAAAATCTTTGAAAACAAAGACACTTGAACTGTGGATTTTTTTATACAGCGAGTCATACTAGTGTAGGAATGCTTATGTGGAACTGCATTTTAACTATTTTGACCCATCTGGAAACCTTCGTCAAAAGCAGCTACAATATAACTCGGAAAAATGCCATTGGAGGACCTTAACACAGAAAGAACAGAAAGAGCTGAACTGAAACAACTGTGGTAAAACAAAGTACTGTGCCTAACTTTTTAATTTTCCTGCTTTCTAACCTGTACATGCTGAACCAGCTGACTGTCATTGAACAAAGAAGCGGGCAACAAACTGTGATGGCACTGAAAGAAATAACGCTCTAGTCAGCTTAAATAGCCTTGTGTATGTGAGTAGTGTAGAAGCTTTAATGCGTATTGGTTGAAGTGATGGAGCCAGGGAGAATGCACCGAGTACCCACTAGGGTCCATAGGAAGCAAGCAAGAGTTTGCTTGCCTTAAACAGATTGTGCAGAGGAAGTTAGATGAACTTTCCAACACTATAAAATATATTAAGAGCCTTAACATAGAGTAATGTAAAAAAATCATTCAAAGGAGATGTATTTAAGTTATGCTGAGAATATGAATATCTTCATGGAAGGCTAATGACTTTACTGAGTTCTGATAAGGACCGCAAAATGTACTGTAAAAAGTATGAAACTAATATGAAAAATGTTAATGAGTTCACAGGAACTACACAGAATTGGACTGAAGAAACGAGAACACAATCTCAATCTCCAGAGCGACATAATAAATATATGTTAGAATGGCTTAATAAAAGAGCTGGTGATCTTAACCTAGAAGATGATGTCCAAAATCTAGTCCAGCCTGAGAACAGTTAAATTACATTCATTACATCTTGCCTGAAGACGGGGCCTGAGTTGCCTTGAAAGCTTGCATAATGTAATCTTTTTAGTTGACCAATAAAAGGTGTCATTTTTCTTGACTTCTCACTACATCCATTATGGCTAACACGGTACAACACCCTAGTACTAGTGAAGCCAACAAATGTTGATAATGGTGTTAAGCAATGTATAGTATTCAAGTCAGTTGTAGAAAGTTGATTACACTGCAAATTACTGGATGTAACTTTAGCAAAATATGTTTGAATTAATCTATGTTGTAACACATTTTGAATTGTTCTCTAACAGGTGCTTATCTAATTTTACCTGTAAAATTCATTTTGGTTGATTTAGATATATTGTTCATATCTCACAAAGGACCAGTTTCTGGGACAAGTGATTGTTATTATATATGACACATTTGGAAACATTCTATGGCACTATGCCAGTCCTTCAAGGCCTAATTTTCTGTTAAAAAAATGAAAAGATATCTCTTTGTTATTTTCCGTTAATCACTAGTAAGGCTTTGTTTGGAGAACTGAGCATTGTAATTTTTCCAGGCATTCAGTGGCAAACAAGACATTTTCTGGTACATAAAAACAATGAATATGAGGCAAGAGTACATTGCCTGCTTTATCACATGCATGTCTTCAGGCTCAATTTATGTTTTGAGGCATACATTAATGTCTTCACCCTTGATTTATAAAGTATATTGAGGGAAACATCTGCTATTTTGGCACTCCAAAGGTTTGGGACAATGTAATTGAAAAAGTGTAATAAAGCTTACATCTTGTAATCACAGTCTGTGCTCTGGCATAAAGCAGTCCTTAACACATTCTGTAAGAGTCATCTGGGACATACTGTATCCATTTAGGACTCTGTGTGTGTATGAGAAGATGTTACAAACACATTTTTTCTGAATTGAAGGACAGGACAAGTAATTTTCACTCATCCAATATCTAACCTTCCTACTGTGACAAGCTAAAGTATTGTTTAGATAGCCTTGTTTCATGTTACAGTAGGTAAAATCATTTGCCTTTGCTCTATTTTGTTGGTAAACACTGTTAAGAGCTGTCATCATTCCAAACTCTATGATTATTACACAATTTCATTATAAATTATTTCTCTATACAAATTTTTTATCTTGGCGTACTTGATGTGAACTGGAGTAAGATAAAGTGGATGTTGATTATGAATGTATGTCACTAGGATACAGATTGCTTCATTGCTAACACTACTGTATATCAAAACACATTGATATCTCTCTATTATATAAAAAAATCCTGGGAAGAGACGTGACTTTTTCAGAGAGATAATTTCATGTCCCGCGAGACGAGACTTTGCGCCAAGAGATTTAACCACGCCTGGGGCTGGAAGTAAAAGACAAAGAGTGGATGACAACGTAGTACAAACGTTGGTGCGATACACATGCAGAGCAGGTTAGAGATAATGAAACTACTAAAATTTGAAAGTCTCAAGAAAATGATAGTAAAGATCGCATTAGCGCAAACAAGTGGAAATTATTACTCGGTGAAATAACAGAATAGCGAAAAGAGAGTGAATATATGGACATAGGTGATATGACAGAAGTATGTAGATATTGTTTGGATTTAAACTTTAAGTCGGAGACTTGTAGACCGTCTAATTCATGTTGCCATCAGGGAAAAGTAGTGTTTCTTCCCAATGAAGTGGCGTATCCGCGAGAATTAAAAGATTTGTTGTTTGGTGAAAGTGAAATCCACATACGTGAGCAGCAGAGATGTGACGTGGCTGGCACGTAGCACAGGTCGGGGGTTGGCGAGCGAAGTGAGCAGGGGGCCCCCTAGTATCTCAAACAAATAACAAATACTTTTTTGCTTGCCAAGATGTGGCTTCATTGCAACAATTCATTTATTTTTTTCCTGTTTAGCACATGTTCTACTTACAAGAATTTTGAAAATAAATGATTGAGGTAAATTCAGAGAGATTTGGCAGAATTGCTTGCATGCTTGTTATTAGAAAGAAAAAATTTACTCTACGGTCTCCAAGACAAGCATGTCAATCATTGGGAGCCTAAACTCAGATTATATGTGCTGTTCCACTACACAGTTCAGTGTTCAACCAATTTCAAGAGAAAAATAAGGAACAAAGAGATGTTAGATGTAGAAAGAAATTGGATAGGTATACGTGATGTAGCTTTTTTCCCCATCTGTAATAAGCATAAAGCTTATGAACAGCATAAAAGTTAAGAAAATATAAATGTAAGCTTTGAATGTCAGCTTTTAACTTTAAGTTAAATAAAAGGCCATAGTGAATAGCTTGTAAAGTTACAATAAACAGAGAAGCTCAGGTGATTAATGAAATAGTAAAATGCCAGGGAAATTTAAAAATCCATTCACATGAAGTCAGCATTTACTACGTAATGACTGTTTTAATCTTATTACCAAATCCATGTTTTTCATTGCTTGCAGTTTCATTTCATCTAAGGTCATACACAATAGATTAGAAAGGTTATTAATTCCACAAGAAAGAGATTAACCAAATTCCATCACTCTGACAGCTGTCCTGAGGCTGATCGCAAAACACTATGCTTAGTTTAAGTATGTATGACCTACTAGATATTCTGCAACCAGAAGGTCAGATAAACTACTTGAAGTTAGACAAAGGCTGCATCAGTGCACCTCTGCAAGGATAATTTCACACAGACAAAACAGAAAGAAAACCTAAAATAAAAATAAACTGGAACACTTTGAAAACATGTGAGATCTCAATAGGAAAAAATCCTGCTGGATATCTATACTGATATAGACTGGGTAATGTGTTAGGAACGAAAGCATGCCACATCATTTGATAGAAGTGAAAATGATCAACCTACACAGTCCTGAATTCAAAGACACCCCGAAAATCTAAGTGAAAAATGATGCAGCAGGCTGGTCCATTTTGCCGAAATTTCATTGCAGAAACTCAAAATCATACTTAGTAGTTTGTATGGCCCCCACATGCTTGTATGCATGCCTGAAAACGTCAGGGCATGGTCCTAATGAGACAACGTTGTCCTGGGGGATCTCTTCTCAGATCTGGACAAGGGCATCACTGAGCTCCTGGACAGTCTGAGGTACAACCTGGCGGCGTCAGATGGACCGAAACATAATGTCCCAGAGGTGTTCTAATGGATTTAGGTCAGGTGAGTGTGGAGGCCATTCAATGGTATCATTTCCTTCATCCTTCTTGAATCTGCCTGCATACCACATGAGGCTGGGCATTGTCGTGCACCAGGTGAAACCCTGAACCCACTGCACAAGCATAGAATCTGACAAAGGGTCCAAGGATTTCATCCCGATATCTAGTGGCAGTCAAGGTACCGTTGTCTAGCCTGTAGAGGTGTGTGCGTTCCTCCACGGATATGTCTCCCCTGACCATCACTGACCAACCACCAAGCCAGTCATGCTGAACAATGTTACAGGCAGCATAACATTCTACAAGGCTTCTCCAGACCCTATCACGTCTGTCACATGTCCTCAGGGTGAACCTTCTTGCATCTGTGAAAAGCACTGGGTGCCAGTGGTAGACCTGCCAATTTTGGTATTCTATGGCAAATGCCAATCAAGCACCACGGTGCCGGCCAGTGAGCACAGGGCCCACTAGAGGATGTTGGGAACTTCTGGCCACCCTCATGAAGTCTGTTTCTGATTGTTTGGTCAGAAACATTCACACCAGTGCAACCTCTGTAGGGTCCTGGTATCACCTCATGCTACCAGTAGTGACACTGACCGTAGCCGAATGCAAAACTAGTGAAAAAACAGCCAGAAAAGATGAGGAGGGAAAAATGTCAGTGGCCTTGAACTGTTAAACCATTTCTGTTTTGGGGGTCATCAAATTGTTGCCCCTCTAGTGCACCTGTTGTTAACTTCATTAACACCAAAGCAGTTGAAACTGATTAACAACACCCTCTGCTACTTAACTGACCAGATCAATAGCCCAGAAGTTTCACTTGATGCTATACACTGATTAAAATATATTCCTTTAATTTCCTTGATCTGTGCATTGTACAGTATTATTGAAACAAATTATAGAAAATTATCGACAGAATTAATAATTAAAAGAACAATTTAGTGAATTAATGGTTTTCTACTTACTCTGCTACTTCTCATTGACTCTCGTGCCATCTCAGAGTCAAAAGGAAAAAGTTTTTCCCCAACTGTGGATGTGAACTGAACTCTCAACTCCTGAAAATCTTTCTTTCTCCCCATGTCAGAGAGCTGAGATTTATCCTTATTTATCCTCTTTTTAACCATAGTCATTTAAACTCCACCTGGTGTGTACGTACATTGTGTGGTGGACAGCCAGAGTCCTTACCCGGCCGGGACACCCTGAGTATGGCAGGACTGGGAAGAGAGTATTTGCAAGATTGTTTCTCTCCTGGACCACCAGAGGGAAGGAGGTGCCTGGACTTTTACAGGGCCCTATTTGGCAGCAGAAACTTGTTGGGCACTTGAAGTCCTTCCAGGTGCCCTATAAAAGGAGCCAGTTACCACCGCTCCATGGCCAGAGTTGTGGGGGAGAGGACAAAGCTTGAGGCGGAAGGACTGGCCTCAAAAGGGACTGTGTTGTGCTCTGTGCTTTGTGTGCTGTGAAAGGCAAACTGCAGATAAACCATGTGTTGTGTGCTAAACCTATGTCCTGCCTCTCTGTGTCGGGGTTAGGGCAGCTGTATGAGCCCTGAGCTTCACAATTGGAAATGCTAAAAGAGTCGGTGGTTTGATATTAGTCCTTTAAATGTCTAGACATGCAAGATGTGTTTACTGACCTCACCAAAATAGTGTTAAATTATAGTTCTTCTGCTTTAACCTTTCTCAATATAAAATTTAGGAATTAGCCTTGGAAGTGTCAGCAAAAACAACGGTGGCCTTGTGCTCAGATGGTAAGTGATTGATGGAAATAGATATACGATAATTTCAAAGTGCTAAGTTGGTTTAGTTGTTCACACATCTTTATAATTGAATTATGACACAGTGTGTGAGAGAACCTCACCATTCGTATAAAAAATGCCACAGCTCATATTAAACAAAGTAATGGTGTAATGTAAATATTGTATCATGCTACTGCTCATCCAGTCTGGGAACTCCTGACAATTAAACCATTTTAGACCATTTTATCTTCCCAGTTTATTTCACTCATTGTAACAGCTGTGTATATTGCACCTCAGGTGGACACTGACATTGCCCAGACAAAACTGTATGAGACACTTAATCACCATTAGAATGATAACCTGGATGCTGCCCTCAATGTGGCTGGAGATTTCAGTAAGGCTAGTCTCAAAAACGTAATGCCAAACTTTTATCAGCACATTACATGTTCTACCTGAGGGAACAGGGGCCTCATGTATAAACGGTGCATACGCACAGAAATGTTGCGTAAGAACTTTTCCACGTTCAAATCGCGATGTATAAAACCTACACTTGGCGTAAAGCCACGCACTTTTCCACGGTACCTCATGCCTTGTCGTACGCAAGTTCTCCGCTCGGTTTTGCAAACTGGCGGCACCCAGCGTCAAAGCAATGGTACTGTTCTTGTGTGATTACTCATTATTTTCATGACGCGGCTTTATAAATACACAGAAACTAAACGCATATTGTTTATTAGTGTAATGCATCTGATTGTAATTAACTCGTAACAATATAATGATCCAGGGAACAGCCATAGTATTCCAAATACCATAACTGCTTTAGCGTTGTTACTCTCACTTCTTCTTCTTCTTCTTCTTCTTCTTTCAGCTCCTCCCGTTAGGAGTTGCCACAGCGGATCATCTTTTTCCATATTACTCTCACTGCACGACTCGGAGTATTTATATCACTGTATCTGAGTGTGAATCACAGCAGCAGCTGATCGGAAAGAGAATTATCGGTATACAGCATTAAGCACACGCTGTCTCTGCCACTGCAAAATGTTTTAAAGCCTTTCCTGTACGGACCTCGCGGTTCAGAAACAGTTTAATCCCAAGAACTTTAAATGCACTCAATCAATTGCTCCTTGTAGAACTGTTTGTACTTATAAGTACAATCACCCCACTGTAAACTTGCACTACAGTTATATCATCTCACAACCTGAGCCACTTTATAAAGCGCGTATTTACATATGATGACGATAACCTTTTTTTAAGGTGAAATGAAGCAAAATATGTTTGTTAAATTATACACATAAAACTTTAACTTCATTTAAATAATCTATATTCTTCACTGGGAGTGTCGTGAAGGATAGAATAATTAAACATGTACTACGAAGATATTTTAATGTTCTTTAAACGTTTTGAAGAATCGGCGCTAAGCTTACAGATGGTTTAACGTCTATTACAGAGCTGATTGTATGGCGATCGGTTACTTGGGGAAAGAAAAGCAAGGACTCTTGGGCGCTACGGCAATATATATTGAATATAAAACAGAAAGAGAAAATAACAACACAGCTAAAACGCAGCGACAAATTTCGACAAAAGATAATGCTTGTCATGAGCACGAGGCTCATGAAACACATGTTTAATAATGTGCTTTAGCTCCTATCATCATGAAAATGACATCACGTATACATCTCAGTATTTTAGTTATTCAGAGAGCTGTAATATCACAAATGTAATGGACTCTGTGTCCAGTTGGAGGAAGAGAGCCAGTTTAAGAAGCAAGTAGTGATCCACACACATAGATCACATACGAGTAGAAGATCAAATACAAAACAAAGCATTTAATGTGTTACTTTAATTATGATGTAATTTTGAGAAACTGGTTAATTAAACGATTTTAAGATGAAGTTTATAATGTTCTACTAAATGACAAAATAAACTACGTGATTAAAGTGGAAAATTCGAGATTAAAGTTGACATTTTGTGCTTTTTCCCCACCGTGTGCCTTTTTTCTCTGTACCCTAATAAACTTTCATATGACGCTCAGACAGTGGGCTTACAACTCTTCTTTTCACGGCAATTTTGATATGTGACTTCTTTTTTATTTCCGGCACTGTGCGATTTTGTGAATGTGAGCTTTCAAGTTTCTCCAACACGCTATGTCACTCGATCAACTTCCATTTGTTGATTATACCACGGTTTATTTGAACAAATAGTATGTTTTTCCTTTGCCTCCACTTGGTATTCGCTGAAATTCTTATATTTTCCCCGTGCTTTTCCCATTGTCTTTTCACAGAAGGCTTCGCTTAAGGGCGATTTATATTGATTTGCATATTCAAATAGGTGTAATTCTGGGAGGATTTGGGGCGTTACATAAAGCACGTGCACGAGCGTTAGTTTTCACGCTGATCGGGATTTATGTAACGGAAGGACGTGGAAGTTGGAGTACGCACAGATTCCTGCATCTGGATTTTTCTGTGCGTAAGCACATTTCGGCTTTTGTGCTTACGCCATGTTATAGTGCGAGTTCTACGCACAGCGTTATACATGAGGCCCCAGGACACTAGATCACTGCTGTAGTGATAAAGATCGTTGTAAAGCACAGATGCTGCCTCTGTTACGCAAATCTTACCATGCTGCCATTTGTCTTAAACCCAGATATAACCAAAAGTTAAAGTGAGAAGCTCCAGTCGTACAAGAGGTTGTGCATTAAACAGACCAATCAGAGGCCATTCTCCATTAAGCACTGAGTGTTCATATCTGGAATATGTTCAGATGCAGCTCTGATGATGACATCAATGTGTTTACCGAAACTATGATTCATTACACTGGATATCATGTAAATGAAACTGCACCAAAAGTCATCATCAGGACTTACCCAAAACAGAAGCCATGAGTGAACAAAACAATTCTCGATGCACTAAATAAATCCACTGCTGCATATAACTTGGGGCTAATGTCTGGAAATATGAATAATCATAAAGTCACTTCATACACTTTTAAGAAGCTTTTAAGTAATGATATTGGGAAAAAGTGAAAGGACAATTTGAACTGTCTAATCCTAGGTACATGTGTCATGGTCTACAGACAATAATCTATACTAATAAAAGGCAAAGCCCTGACTGACTTACTCATCACTAATTCTCCAACTTCCTGTGTAGGTAGAAGGCTGAAATTTGGCAGGCTCATTCCTTACCGCTTATTTACAAAAGTTAAGGAGATTTCATTTCTAAATTCTATGTCTAACGGTCATAACGGTCAACAACGTCCGCCATGTTAAACTTTCTTATTTATGGCCCCATCTTCACGAAATTTGCTAGGCGGCTTCCCTGCTCTAACCGAAACCGATGTACGTACTTATTTCGGTGGTATGATGCCACTGTCAGCCGGCATATTGAACTTCCCAATGGTCTTTGTTACTTATGGGCCCATCTTCAAGAAATTTGGTACATGGGTTCCCAATGCTAACTGAATCCTACTTATGTACATATATACGTCCATAGCCTGCAGCTCAGTCGCCGTGTTAGGCAGGGTTGGCACTCTTGAGCATAATCTAATTTTGAAGGTTGAGGCACCAATAATGTTACTGGGGAACTTACAGCCACCGAAACTTTGTAACGGCACGAGACTTCAGGTCACGTGTCTGCAAAAGAACCTAATTAAGGCAACTATTTTTACTGGCAGTGGCTCAGGGGAGAGATTTTTTATTCCTTGCATCCCCGTTATACCCTCTGATCTCCCATTTCAATTCAAACGGTGCCAATTTCCAGTAAGGCTCTGCTTCGCAATGACAATTAATAAGTCTCAGGGACAGACCCTACAAAAGGTTGGCATTGATTTGAGGCAAGATTGCTTTTCACATGGCCAACTGTATGTTGCATGCTCAAGAGTAAGCTCAGTGCACGGCTTGGTCATATTACAACCGGAGGGCCGAACTGACAATGTGGTATACAAAGAGATACTTAACAAATAATATGACTCAATAATATGAGTCAAAAAGTATATTTTCCCTCAGTTTAAAAATGTTTACTTTTCTTCTTAATACAAATTTTAAGGCAATACTTCGCTGCTGCAAAGCGTGGGTATTTTGCTAGTGAACTATAAAATAAGTACTCCCACCACTGTGAGCTGTGACACCTCTTTGGCAGATGAGCTTAACAGTTTCTATGTGTGCTTCGATGTGTATACCGCTAACATCAATCTATAGTCCAACACATCTGTGGCAGGAGAGCTAGCAAAAATCCAGAAAGGCAGCGGGTTTAGACAGAATTCAAGGGCTTGCTTTTAAGACATATGCTGATCAGCTTGCACCAATGTTTAACCTTTCGTTAAAACAGTCTCTCATACCAACATGCTTTGAAAGATCCATACTGTCCATGTACCTAAAAAATCACATCCAACCTGTCTGAATGACTATCATCTGTTGCACTAAAGCCTATAGCAATGAACTGTTTTAGAGGCTAGTCAAGAATAACATATGCTCTTCTCTACCAAAAGAACTAGATCCATTACTGTCTGCATATCTCTCAAGTAGATACACAGAGGATGTCATTGCCTTGATCCTTCATACAGTACTAACCAACCTGGACAATAGAAAAGGGAATTATGAGAAAGTACAGTTTATAGTTCTGCATTTAACATAATAATCCCCTCTAAATGTTTAAACCAAGCTTAGGGACCTGTGTCTGAGCATTTCATTGTGCAGCTGGATTTTTAACTTCCAGACAGGCTGGCACCAAGTGGTTCATGAAGATGGCCACACTTCATCATCCCTCACTCTCATCACAAGGGCTGTGCATAATAAGTATATAAGTTTAATGTGTCACTGTGCTCTGTGCAAAAAAAATATTTTATAAATCCATTCACATGTACAGCTAACACAAGGCCAGATTTAGCACACAGGGGCTCATCATTTAGAACTGCTAAGCAAGCATTAGAAGACAAGAAGGGGACAACTACAAAAATGGGCATTATACTATTTCTGTGAGTCAGAGTCAGCATGACATTGGATTTTCTTTTCCTTGTTTGGAATGGCATGATTTACCTAAGTGGGGGCCTGCACATGGAGAAAGAGTATAAAGCATTGGAACATTGCCCGGCACACCTTTGAAGGTGTCATCCAATCCTGAAAATCCTTCCAGCGCAGTGACGAAAATGGCAGACTGTATACATTGAGCTCCCACTTCGGTGAAAAGTCTTGTTGTGACTTCCTCGTCTGTTATGCCGTGTAAATCATCATTAAAGAAAGTTATTTCTCCTGATTCTCCTGATTTCTTACCGCTGTACCACTAAGGGAGTGCCAGTGCAATAAACATCCTTCTGGAATACAGGTAGTTGAAGAATCAATTGTCGTTCTGCATTTATCAGATTTGTCCTTCCAGAATAGAAGGTCTTGTATGCAGAATGAGAAATGCCTACTTTGTCATAAAGTAGTATGCCTCACTATAAAGTACTGTATATGTGATACTAGTGGTTCGTGCAGTTGCCTCCCAAACCCAGCTATGGAACTTTGTTTAATACATAGCACTTTCAGAGCAGAAAAACTCAGTTCTGTCTGCTTGAAAACAATTAAGAGCTAAAAGTGCAGAAGTAGATTGTAATGAAACAAATGGAATTTTCAGTCCCCTTAAAACAACATATTATATACACTGCTGACCAAGAGGAATGCAAAAGTTCAAATGAAATGTTGGGATGCTAACTGGGTTGCCACGGTTACTGAAATAATAATTTGAAACAAAATAATAGGCACATGATGCAACAAAAAGCAAAATAATCTGGCTTCAGCCATTTGCTGCTATGGTAATGCTCTGATGACAGGTCAGCCTTCTTGATGGAGCTTCATCCTCCATTCATCCATTTCTCGTACACAAATAAGATGCCTCCTTCACAAAGCAGCACCCTGCTGTTAAAGTCCATAGACTAGAAGAGGCAGACTCTGTTGCCCTCATTGGGTATCTTCTCAGAGCTTTGAGTGGAAACAGAGACAAACAGACAGAGTGATTACCTCTGATGAGCCAGTAAGTTGACTCTTTGAGATGCATGTGTGACAACACTTAAAATAGTTGAGAAGTATTAAATTACTAGCAGAATACCCACGCTTCGCAGCGGAGAAGTAGTGTGTTAAAGAAGGTACGAAAAAGAAAAGGAAAAATTTTAAAAATAACGTAACATGATTGTTAATGTAATTGTTTTGTCATTGATATGAGTGTTGTTCTCATATCTATCTATCTATATATATATATATCTATCTTTATATATATATATATATATATACCCGCTTGGCAGCAGAGAAGTAGTGTGTTAAAGAAGGAAAGAGAAAGAAAAGGAAACATTTTAAAAATAATGTAACATGATTGTCAAAGTAATTGTTTTGTGTATTTGGCGGCAGCATCACAACGTTGTTTTTGTCTAGCTCCATCAGAAAATGTATCACGACGTCTGACACGCCTCCTTTTACTGTTTTCTCACAGCTTGGATTGCTGCTGTCATATATATACACACACACACACACACACACATACATACATACATATATACTGTATATACATATATATACACATACATATCTTCATATCTACATATCTATATACATATCTACATATACACATATATATATATATACATACCTATCTACATCATATACAGTATACACATACATACAGTACATACATACACACACACAAATTATATATATGTGTGTATGTATGTATGTGTGTATATATATACATATATATATATATATATATATAATGTAGATAGGATGTGTGTGTGTGTGTATATATATATATATATACACATACATACATATATACACATACATATACTTGTGTGTATGTTTGTATGTGTCTATATGTGTGTGTATAGCTTTGGTCACTGAGTGCAAGGGAAAAATAATAAAATATAGTCTATAAGTTATTAAACAGTAAAACATTAACGTTTTAAGAAGTACAGGTACATTGAGCACAACTGGAGTGGTTATGGTAAACTACATTTTAAAGACTGTGTAACACAACAGGTAAGTAACTAACAGCAGCTAAAATATATATGGATCATCTCTCGGTAGTAGATCCCTTTTGAAAGGCGCTACACGACGGCTGTGGTATAGAAATTTCATTTTCTATGTGAACGTCAAATTTGTGCCTCTGGTAATGTGCCTTACCGGCATTTAAAGAAAATTATTTTGTGTCCTCTGCAGTGTTAAGAGAGAAAGGCTTTGGTTTGGGATAAAAGGAAAAAAGGTGTAAAGAAAGGAAAGTTGCCTTTTTCTTTTATATAGTATAGAGAGATGTGTTCGCTGATGTTATGATCGCATTTTGGGGACAGTCGCGGTGGGTCTTGTGTAGACTGGTGAGACGTCCCCACCATTAATCGGCTGTGATGGCACTGTCAGTCCTCCACTCCTGTGCGTGTCTTCATAATTCGAGGTGAGGACCTCATAATCGTATACGTGCAAAAGAAAGTGTGAATCGCCTTAATATTATTTTGCTGTGGTGTAGAAAAGGGGTCCCGTGTTTGCACCTCTGGGCTATAGCGCAGGGGGAGGATGAAAAAAATTAAAAGTGCTCACTTTGACTTAAGGCAGAAGCGCAGTCAGCGTCTCAAAGGCCGGCACAGCTATGCACGCCAGCTGGCTGCTCGACTTTTGCAGGGCAGGAGACCCCAGTTTTGCAGACACGCTCATGATATCAAAAGTCTCAGCGCTTTGGAGGTCATTCATATATTATATGATATATATATATATATAAAATACCCGCTACCGCAGCGAGAAGTAGTGTGTTAAAGAAGTAATGAAAAAGAAAAGGAAACATTTTAATAATAACGTAACATGATTGACATTGTCATGAGTGTTGCTGTCATATATATGCCTACCTAAATAAGTCACCCTCGCTTTGCTCTTACTTTATTTACCGTTCATTTAATCATGGCTAATGGCGGAAAAATTATAAAATGGAAGGAGGATGGCTTTACCAAAACAATTACTGATGGCGAGTCGATTATTCATAAAGCTTGAATTGGTGATCTGTTTTTCTGTGTTAACCTCATATTTTTTCATACTTCTTCTCAAACTAAGGTGGTGTGAGGGTAAAATGAATCGGGATGCGCTGATCAATGTAATCATGGAAATCATGCATTGACAAAAGCTCCCTTTGCTTGTAATGCAAAGTGTGATTAAATGCATTATTTTTTAACGCGTTATGGAGCACATGCATCGAAGCTTCTCAGATTTTAAAAATAACGTAACACGATTGTCAATGTAACCTTTTGTAAGTAGTGCCTGGAGGATTCAGTGTGGAGAATCTCTAGAGACAGCGTGTGTATTAACTTGTGGATTTTTCTGTGAGTATTTGGTGGCAGTCTGAAGTTGCTTCGAAGACGGCGTAGCTGAGCTCAGCTCAGAGCGAAATGAGGTAAATGGGAGGGGTCATGATGACGTAACTCCCCCACCCGCCTTAACTGTCAATCCCCCACAAACACAGCCTCTCGGAATTTGCATAAGCACACCCCTTCACCTACAATTTTAGTTTTTTAGTTACAAAGTGATCAAAACTCGTTTATATCCTGCGTCCTCTCATTAAACTTGTATCCCGCATTCCCGTGGGCATGTGAAACGCCAGCGGTAGCCTGTCTATGAAGTTAATTTAATGTTTAGGTTTACACCTTGCTTTCTTTCCGAAGTAGCAGAACTCATGAATATGGTAGTATATGTCACTCGCTCACTTCTTATAGTTTCGCTGCCTTCTCAATTATATAATGCATGTTTTCTTAAGCGCTTTTTGGAGGTCTTCCTGGTTTTCTACGCACTGCGTTGACAGTCAGTTCACGTGATTACGTGGGAGGTGTGATGATGTCACACGAAACTCCGCCCTCCCACGTCATTCCAGCTCAACTCCATTACAGTTAATGGAGAAAAATACCTTCCAGTTATGACCATTAGGCGTAGAATTTCGAAATAAAACCTGCCCAACTTTTGTAAGTAAGCTGTAAGGAATGAGCCTGCCAAATTTCAGCCTTCTACCTACACGGGAAGGTGGAGAATTAGTGATGAGTCAGTGAGTGAGTGAGTGAGTGAGTGAGTGAGTGAGTGAGTGAGTGAGTGAGTGAGTGAGTGAGTGAGGGCTTTGCCTTTTATTAGTATAGATTATTTCAGTGTTAGTTTGTGATGTATGCAGTGATGTGTCCTATATTGATTGGCATGGTCGCTGGGATTACAGGTATACAGGTCTGGTCAGGTTAAGTTGTGGAGCAAGCACTGGCGTACAGCACATTGCCACACTCACCACATGACAAAACAGCTCGGAATCCCAGTTGGCAACCCCCCAGGCAGACACACAGTCCAGTCCTACCCTTTGGAAATGACCATCTATTTGTCATAGCCAGGTGTTACGTGGGCATTCCCTTGGTCTGGTCCAGCCACTCAGGTCTTCAACAATGAGGATCCTGTGAGCCGGATCACCCCCAGGGAATTGTGCCACATGGCCATAGTTCCTTAACTGACACTCCCTCACAATGAAGATAATGTGCCTCATTTAGCACTCAATGAGCAACCGTTAATTCGACACAAGGTCAAACCTGTAGTACCGAAGGATTCTTCGAAAAGACATAGTACCAAGTCTTTATCTCAGGTCACTGGATAGCGTCCATGTCTTGCAACCATATAGCAAAACAGAAAGCACCAGGACTCTAAAGACCTGGACCTTTGTCCTTTTCTAAAGATATCAGGAGCACCACACACCCCTCTTCACCAACCTCATGACCACCTATGCTCTCCAAGTCTATCTACTGACTTCATCGGAAGAATCATCAGAGACATGAATGTTGCTGCTGAGGTAAGTAAACCTCTTGGCATGGTTGAAACTCTCTCCACAGAGAGACACAACTATTAAAGGCCTGGATCTTGATTTTTTTCCAGGACATTCAGACTCCTCGTTTAGTTTCTTGAGAGCCCCGATCATAGCCTCCATTGGCTCTGCAAACATCACAGCATCATCAGCAAGGTCAAGATCTGTGAATCTCTGTTCACCAACAGATGACCCACCGCCACTGGACCCAATGAAAAATGCTATAAAGAAATTAATTGAATAAAACAACATACAAAGACAATACCAATAGGCAGCTACTAACAAAATGTCAATCAGAGAGAGGAAATAACATATGCTGAAAATAATAGGTTGCTAGAGCATACAAAGATAGGTAGGCATCCCATTCCAGGCCACACCTCTTCGGAGTAGCAGCGAGTGGAAACACAGAGCAGCGGCGTCTCCCACAGGCATGTAGCCCTTTGCAAAGTAAAGCTGACAGCTGACCAGGAGAAATAACCGGCTGTGAGAAATCAAAGTCGATCGCTCAGAGGGTGGTGGAAACTTAAAGCCGACGGTTTCTTAGTGATTCAGCTGAACGCGGAAAGCAACAAAGCTACTACAAAAATGGAGAAGATGATATCAACACTAAACTTAAGTTCTATCTGCTTTCTGCCCGTTGAGGACACGTTTATATGTTGTGTGTCCTGCAGCATGTACAGTTCACATTTTCCGGCCAACAGTGTAGACAGCTTCACCTGGCAAAAGTGTTTAGTTAATTTAGAGTTGGTCAGGAAAATACGCAAATTGGAGGACCGCGTTAGGAACCTGATACAATTAGGCAAACCGAAAATTGGATCGACTCGGTTTGTTTAGACAATTCGGCAACTTCTGATTCAGCTTCAGTCTCTCCAGGTCCCACTGTAGTCAATGCGTGGCCGAAGTCAGCCACAGGGTGAGTGGGTAACAGTAAGACGGGGCTCTAAGAAGCCAAAATTTAGTCCCTTAGCCCCCAGGTCGTTAATTTGGACACAGAACAGATTCTCAGCACTCCGCAGCGCATCCGTGAAAACTGAGAATAAGAAAGTGCTCATAATTGGCGATTCCATAGTGCGGAATGTTAGAATTCCAAACTATGTTATACCAGCAGTTAATGTCAAATGCCTCACAGGGGCCAAGATTTCTGACATAGAGGCCACATTGGACTATGTCACCGACAATGAAATATCTACCTTATTGCTGCATGTCGGCACTAATGAGATTTATTCACATCAATCTGAGGTATTAAAGTAGAACTTCATCTCTATATGCACCAAAGCAAAAAGAAAATGTCAGAATTTAGTTGTATCTGGTCTCTTATCAAGATTATATAGAGAGGATGTGATTTATAGCAGATTGCATTCCCTTCACTGCTGTCTAGAAACCTGGTGTGCAAATAAAAGCATAGCGTTTGTGAACAATTGGAATGATTTTTGGGAAAGTCCTGGATTTTTCAGAAGAGATGGTCATCCTAACTGGAGGGGATCTTATGTATTATCCCAAAATATGGCAACAAAACTACTGTATTATCCCAAAATATGGCAGCAAAACTGCCTGGTTGACTGATTAGAGCACCATCCAGGCCGCAATCATGTGATCTTAAATCACAGGCTGTTGTTTATCCCACCTGTTTCTATCCTGAAGCTGTTACCCATAATGCCTGTTGTGGGGCATCCAGTGAATTTAGTCTTGATGCAAACCTTACATTACTTGATAACCAAAAAATAAGGTGTATAATTAGACCAAGGGATAAAACCAGGCAGTAAAGCTGTTTTGGTAAATGATATTATATTGAGAACAAACTCTGATCTGTCTTCTCACTGAAACCTTGCTTAGTAAATGTGACATTGTTCATGACAGAATTTAGCAACCTTTTATCTGATTTGGCTATAAATTAAGATCACATAGTACTGATGGGGGATTTTAATGTACACATTGATGTGGAAACTGACACTTTTAGCAAATGTCTTACTTATTTGTTAAATTCAGTAGGATTTTCTCAGATTGTCAAAGGTCCAACTCATAATCATAACCACACATTAGATTTAATTATCTATACTAATAAAAGGCAAAGCCCTCACTCACTCACTCACTCACTCACTCACTCACTCACTCACTCACTCACTCACTCACTCACTCATTCACTGATTCACTCACTCACTGACTCATCACTAATTCTCCAACTTCCCGTGTGGGTGGAAGGCTGAAATTTGGCAGGTTCATTCCTTACAGCTTCCTTACAAAAGTTGGGCAGGTTTTATATCGAAATTCTACGCGTAATGGTAATAACTGGAAGCAGTTTTCTCCATTTACTGTAATGGAGATGAGCTTCAACGCCGTGGGGGCGGAGTTTCGTGTGACATCATCACGCCTCCCACATAATCACGCAGTACATAGAAAACCAGGAAGACCTCAAAAAAGCACTGAAGAAAACATGCATTATATAATTGAGAAGGCAGCGAAACAATAAGAAGCGAGCGAGTGACATATACAACCATATTCATGAGTTCTGCAACTTCGAAACAAAGCACATGTAAACCTACACTTTAAATTAAGTTCATAGACAGGCTGCGCTGGCGCTTGTAATTTAGTGCCTGCCCATATAAGGCCGTCCGTCAGCGCAATCCAATAGCAAAGTGCCACGGGTAAATATTCACGGGTGAAGGACTGTCTGTGCTTATGGAGAGGAAGATGAGATGGTCAGGGTGGTGTTTGACACAAACTCAGCGAAACTGCGAGAGAAAGTTTTAAGTGCCAGGACTAAGGTAACATTAAATACAGCTATGGACATAGCACGAGATGGCACCAGCACAGCTGGGAAACTTCGATGCATGTACACCGAGTGGCTCACGTGAACTGACGCAGTGCACAGATAAAAGGCAACAGTTCCAAAGAGCTGAACAAAACCGAATTACACAATTGAAAAGGCAGCAAAAATATGAAGCGCCTGATAAGCATATTCATAAATCCAGCTACTGGAAACAAAGCACACGGTGGAAAAGTCAATGTCCCGCTAAAGGAAGACAGTGTAAAAAACCCGTGCATGCAGTGTGTCAGGTCTCAGATAAAGAAGAAGACGAGCTGTTTATTGATGCAGTAAGAAACGAATCGATGAATGAAACCTGTCATCTTTACAACGATTGACAAACACGGAATGTAACTTGAGCACAACACATCCTACAAATACGAACCTGATTGAAAGAAATAATGATAATCAAATCCTTGATGACAGCAACTCTCAGTAACACTCACAAAACAAATACTGTATAGTGACAGTCATGTTACGTTATTTTTAAAATGTTCCCTTTTCTTTTTCTAGCTTTTTAACACACTACTTCTCCGCTGATACGCGGGTATATATATATGTATACATACTCGAATAATGGATACTTTATTCGCCATCAATGATTGGTTTGGTAAAGCCATACTCAGTGTATTCATTAGATGAACGGTAAAAAAGTAAGAGCGAGGAGGATGACTCATTGAGGCATGCAGGCTGTAGTGCGCGTCAACTCTATCTGAATTGCGCGATCACATTTGAAAAAATATATCTTTTCAAGTTCTATTTAGTCCATATGTGTCAAACTCAAGGGACAGGGCCACATCCGCCCGGCGTAATTATATCCGGCCCGCAAGATCATTTTATATACTGTATTATTGTTATTAATGGCCCGGGTATATGAAGCGCTGGTAACACAATAAACTACAGATCCCATAATGCAGCGCTTCAGCTGCCTTGCTAACACTTACCGCGTTAATCAAGTCTACCTTATGATGCTGCAAGTTATTGCAAAGCTAGAGTTATTAAGCACTGAGTTTGCACGGCGCTTTGGTGACTTTGAAGAACAAAAAGTCCGTCTACATGCGGCTCGAACCTTGTGCATGTTTGGTAGCACATATCTGTGTGAGAAGCTCTTCTCAGTGATAAAGACTAACAAAACAGCACACAGGAGTCGCCTCACTGATGAGCACCTGCAATCCATCCTGAGAATCTCCACAACACAGAACCTCACACCAAACAGAAACGAACTTGTGGCCAAAAAGATGCCAGGCGCCCAGCTCTAAAATGACATATGAGCAAAGACAACTGAATGATTTGATTTGTTATTGCACGTAAGAGCGGAGTCAACTGCTTTAACAAACAGCGTATTGCACTGATACTGAAATAGCTGTGTGTGTATATATGTAGATATGTATGTATATGTATATATATGTATATATGTGTATATGTATAGATATGTATATATATATATGTTTATGTGTGTGTGTGTAAATATATATATATATATATATATATATACTGTATATATATATATGACAACAACACTCATCACTCACAACAGTGACAAAACAATTACATTGACAATCAGGTTACGTTATTTTCAAAATGTTTCCTTTTCTTTTTCATTGCTTCTTTAACACACTACTTCTCCGCTGCGAAGCGCGGGTATTTTGCTAGTGACTTATAAAGGTGAAATTCAAAATTTAAATATTACTCCATTAAATAGTTATTTCCGATTACTACTTAATTATATTTGATTTAGTGCTGCCCTTTCCAATGCACTCATAGATTAAAACAAAGACAGTGTGACGTCTAGATTGTAATTCTGCTTCAAAATTTATAGATACTTTGAGTAAGTCAAGTGTAATTGTGGAAAACCATTTAGATCAGTTAACATCAAGTATAAATGTGGAAAACAATTTAGATCAGCTAACATCACATTATAATGTGACCTTGAGAGATGCTCTGGATGCAGCAGTTACCCTTAAAACAAAAGTGATCAAACCACATAGAAACTCTTCCTGGTTTAATGAACACACTCAAGCTCTCAAATTAGAGTGTTAAAAACTGGAGTGCAGATAGAGATCAACAAAGCTACATGTCTATCAAATTGCATGGACAGAAAATGTTAAAAAATATAAAAAAGCTCTCTTTAAAGCTTGCTCAGAATACTATTCTACAATAATAGATAGCAATAATAAAAATCTTCGGTACTGTTTAGAACAGTGGCTAAATTAACAAATGGGAATTCAGATCTACAGTGCAAAATACCAACAGATATTAGCAGTAAAGATTTTATGAACTTCTTCAATGAGAAAATTAAAAATATAAAATCCAAGATCTCAGCATCACAGAATAAACCAAATACTAGCGTAGCAGACCCTGTGTCACATTGCATTCAGCACTTTCGTAATTTTAATCCTGTAACTGAGCAGGAAGTCTTAACTTTAATTTCTAAAATGAAGCCCACTACTTGTTCCCTAGATCCAGTGCCAACAAAACTAGTAAAAAGTGCAATGGATGTTCTTGCAGTGCCTATTCTAAACATTATCAATAGTTCATTATTGCATGGCACAGTACCTGATGCACTAAAAGTGTCAGTCATTAAACCTTACTTAAAAAGTCAGACCTAGACCCACACATACTAAATAATTATAGGCCTATTTCAAATTTAGCCCTTTCTCTCTAAAATACTAGAAAAGTAGTCGCGAATCAGCTTCAGTCACACCTTACGCATTACAATTTATTTGAGAAATTCCAGTCTGGTTTCCGCACTGGTCATAGTACAGAAACAGCACTAAAGTGGGTTGTAAATAACATTCTGATATCCTCTGATGAAGGAAACTCCACTGTAATTATGTTGTTAGACTTGAGTGCAGCATTTGACACCATTAACCATTCTATTTTACTGCACAGGCTAGAAAATGATGTTGGGCTGACAGGCACGGTGCTCACCTGGTTTAGTTCTTATTTATCAAATCGATTCCAATATGTTCAGAAATGTGCTGACAGTACACCATCATTATACACAGAAGTGAGATATAGTGTCCTTCAGGGCTCAGTACTGGGACCTTTACTATTTTCAATTTACATGCTTCCACTGGGATCTATCATTAGGAAACATAATGTTAATTTTCACTTGTATGCAGATGACACCCAGTTACACCTTTCATTTAGATCAAATGAAGTTTCTCGATGTTGTCTTTAATTAGTTGTGTTAGTGAATTAAAGGAGTGGATGGATGAGAACTACTTGTCTTTAAATACAGATAAAACAGAGATGTTAATTGTTGGAGGGAATGACGCTGATCACAACAATATTTTGTCATCATTTAACTCAGTTGGAATCACCATTAATTTTACTGAATCAGCCTGCAATCTAGGAGTTATCTTTGACTCTAGCATGTTATTTAAATCGCACATTACAAAGTTGTCCAAATCATGTTTCTTCCATCTTAAAAATGTTGGGAAATTAAGGCACTTTCTAAATAAACAGGATTCTGAGAAATTAATTCATGCATTTATTTCTAGTAGGACTGACTACTGCAATGTCGTGTTCACTGGATTTTGAAACTGTTCTTTATACAGCCTCCAGTTAATCCAAAATGCAGCTGCAATCCAAACACATATCTCCAGTTCTTAAATCCTTACACTGGCTCCTGGTTAAGTTTAGGGCAAAATCCTCCTTTTAACATATAAAGCATTAAATGGCCAAGGTCCGGCTTACTTGTCTGAACTTATCATGACTTACAAACCAGAGCGCACATTAAGATCTCAAGATGGTCTGCTTATGATTCCAAGGATTAATAAAATAAAAGTGGGAAGGTCAAGCTTTTAGTTACAGGGCCCCTAAAATGTGGAATGGTCTGCCTGCTACTATAAGAGATTCCCCTTCAGTCTCAGTTTTTAAATCCTGGCTGAAGATTCACTACTTCAGTTTAGCATATCCTGACTAGAGCTGCTGATTAACTGTACAGACTGCATCTCTGTTGTTAGCCATTAGTACTAAAACATAAGTAACATGATAGTTATAATTGGATACTAACCCTCACCTATTCTTTTTCTCTTCTCGGTACTCAAATGTGGCACTTGGTGCCACGGCCCACCTGCCAAGTTGTTTTGCCTGCCTAAGGTAAAGTCATCCCTGATGGAGGATCGCAGGAATCATGGGGTAGAGGGGCCCTTTCATTGGATTGGCTGGCCCAGCACTGTTTCAACTGTGGAATGGCTAAATGGGGGAGGCAGCTTGATGGCTGAGGTCTCCATAACTCTAAACAAATCCAAATCATATTATGTGATATCATCTACTGCTAAATTCTGCTCCGTACTTGTAAAATTTTTATTTTCATACTGTATTGAGGATTTGTTCTGTTCTGTGTATTATATTGTATTGACCCCCTTCATTTTGACACCCACTGCACGCCCAACCTACCTGGAAAGGGGTCTCTTTTGAACTGCCTTACCCAAGGTTTCTTCCATTTTTCCCTACAAGGTTTTTTGGGAGTTTTTCCTTGTCTTCTTAGAGAGTCAAAGCTGGGGGGCTGTCAAGAGGCAGGGCCTGTTAAAGCCCATTGTGGCACTTCTTGTGTGATTTTGGGCTATACAAAATTAATTGTATTATATTGTATTTTATACCAAGTGAACCTCACCTATCAATAACCTGAGAAACTGTATGCATCCATAAATGCCTACTACAAGATTCTTTACTTCTCTGAATGCACATTGAAAGGGGCTAGAGCTGGGAATAGAGAGCCAGTGCTATGGTCAAACCTTGGGTTCTAATACTTAGAGCTACTTTCTGTCCTCTGCAAGTTGCCTTAGTATCGTTCATATTTTGCTTTGTGGAACTTAAGCAGTTGGATGCGAATAATTCTACCTACTAAATCCTGTTTTCATCACTCAGCTTGCATTGCAGTGTCATTTTTGTCCACAAGATGGAGTAGAAATCAATGAGAAAAATCCTTTGTGTGTGTGTATCTCAATGCATTGCCTTTTGAACTGCTTCTGTAATAAAGTCTGAAGAAATCCAAATAAAACTGCAAAATGACTTTTCTAACCAAAGCTTATTCCCATTTTTAATTTTACAAATTTTATTGGGCTGTTTTGCAAATTTACTCTTAAATAAGACTACTACTACTATTTTCTGAAAATAATTGGCTAAATGTTATTTTATTACAGTACTTTGTAAATATGAGAGGTCACCAAAAAAGTTATATTACAATTTTCCAGCATGTTTTTTTTAGTATTTTTTTCTTGTTTCAGTGCCATATAAACATTTTGCTAAAACACTTGATATCAAGTAATCGTAGTATAATTAAAATTCTAACACTCAAAAAACAATTTGTGTTTGAAGATGCATTCTTATCTAGTCACCATGTACCAAAGGACCAGTCCTCTTCATACAGGCAGAAGGTGGGTTGAAAAAATCATATGAGGAGTGAAGTTTCCAGAAGAAAGATAACCCAAAGTCTGACTGGCCTTCATCTTTCACAGAAAAAGAAATTTAACCAACATGGAGTGAATCATTATGAAGAATCACTGAGTGAAAGCAATTGAGATAGCAAAACTATAGTAATAAGTCAGGGGTAAGTGAAATGAAATCTTCACAAAGAATTAAACATGCATTTGGTCTATACATATCAGGTACCAAGATTGTTGATTCCTGAAATGAAACATCACTACATCCACTGTTAACAAGGAAAAGCTCAATCAAATGAATTCATGCTGGGAGAAATTTAAGAAGTGTATCATAACTAGGAATGAAGCTTGATACATCTGTTTGACCCAGAGTCAATTGAGAGCATATCAATCCTCAAACACCAAACAAATTCAGGATCCATGCTTATGCCAACAACATTATGTTCACCATTTAATGTGATAATGAGGATGTAGTCCATGTTAATTGCTTGCCTTAAAAGGCCCACATAACTGAGCAATATTATGCTGAATTACTTTGATGTTTATGGCAGTCATTCTGGGAAAGCTGACGAAGAAAGTAGTCAATCATCCTTTTGCTTCAAGACGTTGTCTCACTTTACAGCACAGAAGTTGAAAAAGATGTGCCCATCCATTTAATTCTCCAGACCTGTCTCTGTATGACTACCATCTGTTCACCAATCTGAAGGACTAACCTTAATGGAAAACACATAGTCAATGATGAATCTGTCATATCAGCTATTAAATGTATTAGCGTTCAAGATTATTATGTTGAAATATAATTCTTGTTTGGTTTTACTGCTGTATATCTTACTCAGACTCCAGATGTTTTGACCATCTCTTGTACATCACTTGTTAATAGCTGGTAGTAATGGTTTTGGCTCCTATTTTTACTTTTTGAATATTTTGTTCACATGGATTTCTTAGCTGAAACACTTGTTTTAGAAGTTTTTTTGAGGCTCTTGAATATGATTATAACATTAGTTTTGGAAATTCCAATCACTTAAAAAGTTTATTTTGTATTTCTCATGATTGCCACTATGTTTGTTTCCTATCATCAGGACTGCCTTATTCGTTGCTAGGAGTGTGTTCTCAAAGGTCCCAACCTTCAGGAAATCAACGCAAAGGGATAAAAAATTATATAGAAATTTACTTTTTTATCTGAGTTGCAGTATGAAATGTTTTTTTCTAATCAATCTTTCTAAATGTCTGTGGTATCTTACTCTTGTTTGACTTTTGTTTTGGCTTTGACACTCATGTGTTTGATCTCTCAGTTTTGTCCTTTTTCTGCAACTCATCTATTTTACTGGTCATTTCTCAAATCTAGTCACTTTACAGTAGCATGCCTGGTGTTGTCTTCTGGAGTCAAGTGAAAATTAAAAGAACAAGTGGAATTATAATTGATACACCAGCCCTGGGAATTCCTTCTAATCACACGTATGTGGCAATGGATATGTTTTTATTCTAGTCAGTGTTGATTTGTATAAATGAAGATACATTAGTGCATCCTTTTAATATACTGGCTGTTATGATTGCCATTTTATTTAATTTCTTCTGGGTTTCCCTTTATCTGAAAAAATCATCATGGCACCTTTTCCAGTTTTCCATTGCTTAATTTCCATTTTATTTAGAGCTTTAGTTTTTTAAAGTTGTGCATTTTTTCAAATCTTTTTAGCCATCATTTTGTTTGGTAATGGTCACCACCATTTTGTGGGGTTCACATTGCTCACTGCAGTGGTATTTTCACTTTGATTTGTGGTTAGCATTTTGAATACATTTTTTCGCCTGGTCTTTGCTCATGAATTTTTACTGAATGCTCATTTTTAATAAGTACCCTGGCACGCTGTGCAGGGTGAGTTTCTTCCATGTTACTGATCCAGGATCTGAATGTTTTCCCAAAAGGTTTAAAGACAGCATACAACAGGCAACACAGTGATGTATAATAATAGATTCCACACATATTTATAAATAAGAAATGAGAAATCTAGATCCATAATGTTGATAAAAATGTACTTGTGTATTGTTAATTCATTGAATTTAAATGCTTTCTTCACCCCTCCTCATCAGTTGAGATGTCAAAGGAGTTATTGTCTCCAAGATCTAAACTAAACCAGATCACCATAACTCAATGTACTTTATTGAGCGGTGTGTCTATTTATTTTCCAAGCTCATGATACTTTAATCACACCACACCCTGCACTCAGAGGTAGTCTCTACATCCTCAACCTAGGTGCTAGAACTAAGGATGTTTCCCCTTTCTAGCACTGTGTATACCACAAGGTCTCTTCTTCTTAAGCTTCCTCTCCTGAACTATCCTCCATTTTTTTTGACTTCTGAAGAATCATTGAAAATATTAATAGAGGTACCCAAACCTAGAGTATGCCAGCACACATAAGGTGCTTCAGGTTTCTGTGTCAACCATGGGTAGTGATACAATCTTTCTTGCTCCACCGACTTGAACGCCCCTTCTGATGGATGTTACATTCATCTACAGACTTTCTTGGTTTGAGAGTGTGCTTGGGTCACTGGTGTCTGGAACAATTTCCTCTCCTCTGTCTGGGTAGACATCTTTATCCTATAGTCAATTGGTAGGAGGTAATCTTGGTATATGACGTTTACCATGCCTAATCTTTTCTCAGGTTTTATCTAATACACAGGTAAGTTGAGCAACTTTCCAATCACCATGAAGGGCAATGAATTCAATTTGTCTAGAAACTTGTGTTTTCCAATAGGACACATATTGTAAAGAAGTGCACAGTCTCCTTTTTCCCAATTTCTAATCTCTTTTTTAAGCATTATAGAGCCTCTTGTTCCGATATTGGTTCTTTGAAACTGCATCAGGTGCTAGCCAGTAAGCACTCATCAACTCTTTTCTCATACTGGCAACAGACTGAAGGTGTTTCACTTCATCATCTCTAGCTAGTTTGCCAAAACACAAGTCCACAGGCAAACGTGACTCTTTCCAAAACATTAAAATGTACGGTGAGTAACATAGGGTGTCATTCTTTGTGCAAGTGTAGGCATGCATGAGATAGCTGGTGTGCTGGATCTGTTCCTGTTTTTGGGCAGGGTCAAGGGTTCCCAGCATTGACATAAGTGCACAAATAAACACCTCAGGTTGTGTGTCTCCCTGAGGGCGATATGGTGATATTCTTGACATAGCTCTCAAAGTCACCACCCTGCTCTGAATGTATACTAATGGGTATACCATAGTGTACAAAGAACTTTCAACTAACACCTTGTCGACTGTCCACACTGTTTGGAGTTTTGTTGGGAATGCCTACGCGTACCTTGTAAAATTATCATTGACAACATGTACTACTCATTAGCTCCTCCTTTGAGTCAGGTTCTCTTGACAGAAAATCAATGCACCCTTGGACTAACAAGCCATATTTAGTGATGTGTTGCAAGGGTGCTGGGTGCAAGGGTGCTGATCCCTGTGGCAGACACATTGTGCACAGTTTGTAAAATATCATGCAATCTGAGATCTGTAGTCCTATCCACTCTGAGATGACATGTATCATCATGTAAAGACTTCAGAGTAACTAGTGTATATTGCAAAGGCAGGATGAGCCAGATTATTTCTTTTCTGGATGTTCTCTTTTTGATGCAAAATAGAAATCCATACTTTAGCAGAAGTCTGGAACTTCATCAGGATTTTGATTGCTGGAGCTAAATAATCTGCACTCTCTTCACTTGTCTACTCTAGCTCTTATAACTGGATCCAAACTTTGTGTATGAAGTATCTTCTTTTGATTTAGTAAATTAAGTAGGCTAACATCCAACCATGTAGGATAATTGTAAACAGTAGGGATAGCAGTGGTAGGAGCTCCTAGTGGATTGATAAATCAAGTCATACCATTAGATATATCACTAACGCTGATCCTTTGACAGATGGTGATGTTTCCTTCCATCCTTCCTATGTTCCCAGAAGGCTTTTTGATAGCAGGTCTGCATCAATGTTGTCCCATTCAGGCTTATACTGGACACCAAAGTAGTAAGGACAATAATCCTCTCAACCGTGTTTGAAGCTGTCTAGCTTAATGCTACTGATCATAGATGTCAGTTGTCAGAACATACAGTAAGTGAAGGAATTATTGTCTGTTTTCACTGTATATTTGGCCCCATGCAAGTAATCATGAAATTTATTCACTGTTGCTTATTTCAAAGCTAGAAATTCTCGTTGGTGGAAGGGGCAATTTCTCCTTGACTGGCTCAAGTACCAGCTGGTAAATGCAACAGGATAAAGTACTTCAGGATATTCTTGGTTGAGTACTGCCCCTAGCCCATTCAGGTTATCATCTACATGCAAGATATAGGGCTTAGTTGGGTCAGCAAATGCCAACATTGGGGCATGGGTGAGACACTGGATCATTTGGTGAAAACATCCTCACAGGTCTTATCCCATTGATCACCAAAGGGCTCAGATTCCTTGAAACATCTCTGGTTCTTCATAATATTAGCCATTTTTTTTCCTGAACAGGAGAGTGACCTTTGGTTAGCTCTGTCAATGGGCGGACGATGGCAGATTAATTGACAATTAACTGTATCCAGAGAAACCATTAAAAAAGTCTTTAAAGTTTTCAGATCACTAGGTTTTTTCCAGTGTGTAACTGCTGCCACTGCCTCAGAGTCAGTAGATGCGCAAGATGCAAAAACAATATATTCCACATTCTTTACCTGTGTCTGACAGAACTAAAACTTATCAATCAAAACTTTTAGGCCACATTCTTTTAGCTAATCCAGAACATTAAACAAAAGACTCTCATGCTCCTCCAATTTTTTTCCAAACACTATTAAGTTATATAAATATACCAGCAGTTCTTATATATTCATGTGTCCCATAGCTTTTCTCATTGTGGTACAGCGGGTCCATGGCTCAGAAAAACTGGCCATTTTAATAAACAAATAATGAATGTACCCACTCTGAGGAGTGGGAGCAGTTGCAAGCCATCTGCCGAAGATGCCCTGTCTCTGGGTTGGTGGCATATGCAGGTAGTCTGATTGCCTTATTATCTGGCATATGCAGGTAGTCTGATTGCCTTATTATCAGCATGGGGCAGTTATCAGGGATTGCACCTGCAACAGCTTCCCAGCCTATAAAAGGGAGTGCAAAAATTAAGAGAGGAAAGAAAGAAAAAGTAAAAAGCAGAGGTTAAAAGATGGGAGAACCAGGCAGGAGAAAAAGGACAGAAAACAAGTCGGTGAACAGAGTGGAAGCAGCTGGACGAGAATAGAGCCCCAAAGATGAGTGAGTGTCCATCGCTCAAGAGGGGGCTATGGGTCGCTCCTGTTGAGCGCTTTGGGAATAGGAGCGACCATCATGCTCAGGGGTACTTTCGCCAGGTAGAGCCACTGGCAGCAGTGGAAGTTCAGAGTGCCTGCACCGGGTGGAGCCTGGATTGGCAGCGGTTTAGGCAAAGCAGGGCTCAGTGGTTGCCTGCGGACGCCATGGGATTGCCAGAAGAGATGGGTTGCCTGCACCTGCTGGTCAACGTCTCTCCGGGCTGTGAGGTCTGGATCGGATAAACTAGAGAGGTGTCTGTTTTAAAGGAATGCACCAAGGCTTGTTGTTTTAAAAATTAGTTTCCTGCACTGCATTGTTTTAACCTCCATTTTTAACATATTTCTCTATTTATTGATTTTAACCTTTCACATGCACTTCATGTTATGGATTATTTATTTATTGAACTTTTTTGAGCACTGCACACTATTTGGATTTGATTGTTTTTAAATAAAAGCATGATTACTTTGCACCTTCCCTTTGCTTCGGGTGGGTTTTGTCCTCATCTGCCATGCTCATCTCAGTTATGGTACTGATGTTATTGGGTTTAAGAGGCTCCCATTATAGTAGAGGGAGCAAGGAGCCAAACCTGCACTGTCACACTCATCTATGTTAAAGCAGCAGTCTCACAGCACCATACTAGCTCTTTTCTTAGAATCATGCCAATTGCTTCTGACCCACAATTTCCCAAACCCTTTAACTGTATGCACAGTGTCTTCAATTTCAACATCAGCATGTACCCCATGAAGCACAAAGGCATGGGCAGGGTCTAAATCAGCTTCTCTGTGCTGTTTAAACAGCTTAGTGTCTAGCTGTTGAGTCCATCTTTGTTCTTAATTCCACTCCAGAATATTGCCATAGCATCTTTTTTGTTGGTGTTTCTTTGTTTTTTCACCACACCCTTTTAAATAGTGTACAAAAACCAAAAGACTACTGTATATCTAAGTCAAATCTTTTACAGTCATCTCAACGGAACCTATGTTTTTATGTAAAGCTTTCTTTACCCTTTAATCCATTGAGAGCGCCCTGAGTTTGTTTAATAAATGAATTTATGCATATTTATTTTTTTAGCCACAGTGCCTGTCAAAGACAGGTAATAGAATAATTAAAAGATATCTGCTACTTCTTGCCCTACATGTACCTTTGGCAGCTTTCCTTTGTATTCATGGGTATGTGAACATCTCTTAACCAACATGCCCTCTTAAAGCATATTTCCATAAAGCTTGCTTCTCATACTCTGTCATTATTTTCGAGACACCTTTCTCCCCTCCTGTCTGGTTTTATACTTGCTGACTTTGTAGGTGACTGTCTCAGCATGCTTCATATGGTGTTACTCTTTCTTGTAAATCTCACACACAAACACACACTTATTTCAGATTGGTCTGAGAGACTGCACACACAGACCTTAGTGTTTTATTGTATAGTTGATTTTCCCTTTAAAACAGACCTACTCAAAGTACTAATAAGTGATCTAATTTAGATGATGTCTACTAGCTTAAATACAGATATGTTGCTTAATTGGTTTCATTAACTCAAATTTTCATTACCCAGTGAAAATGTAGAACACAACTGTTTAAATTTCAAATATTTACAATATTTATTAGCAACAAAGAAAAAATAATTAAAACGTAAAAGTTAGTGTTTTTCTGACATACCCAGCTTGTGCTTCTTAGGGTTGGCTGTCAACCCCACCAGCCGTAAATTGTCAAGCACTGCCCAAAGGTGGAGAAAATGAGATTCACAGTCATTACTGAAAATGACCACACAGAATGGGGGTGCAGAGTTGTACCATCATTCGCTGAAAGGTCAGTGGTGTGCCATGAAGACCAAAAGGGAGTGCCATAAATTCAAACAACCCGTTCAGAGTAGCGAATGCGATTTTCTTAGAACTAGACTCCTCCAAGAGGGCTTGCCAATAACCCTTTGTGAGATCAAGGGTGGAGATATATGAAGCCTGTCTGAGCATTTCTAACAGCTCATCCACATGCGACATTGGGTATGCATCATACTTGGAAATCTTATTCAATCTACTAAAATCGGTACAGAACCGAACCATTGGACTTTGAGACAAGTGCAATTGGACTTTGCCATTTGCTTTTGCTCAGCCAAATAATGCCTAGTTGGAGCATCTGTTGGACTTCCTTGTGTATCACTTCCTTGTTGCCTCTGGTTAGGCACTTGTAACAAATAATAGTTCGAAAGGACTCATCCCAATGGATGCTTGCGGGGCCTCATGGACAGGAAACAGGAGGAATGGTGCCACTGTATCTCAGGAATTTGTCTGTGGATGATAAACATTTGAGTATAACTACTTAATTCCAAAACTTTATTTACTTTATCTGTGGTCTTATAAGGATTCTGCTCCTAAATATAACGCGTCATTTTTTGAGGAATTCTCTGACTTAATGTCAATTTTAATTACTAACTATGACACACTCCCAATAGTTGTCGACTTTAATTTTCATATAGATAATCAGTGTGATCTAAAAGTAAAAGAATTTATGAACCTCCTGGATTCTTTTGATTTGAGACAACTCATAAATCAGCCTACACATAAAGCAGGTCATACGTTAGACTTAGTGATTACTAAAGGACTGAAAGTTGATATAAAACAGATCATTGATATTGGTCTATCAGACCATTTTCTTCTACTTTTTAATACAGAAATAATGATAAAAAACACTCATGAGAAGCATATTGTTAAAAAACGCTTCTTTGACTCGCAGCAGCTTTAAAACTTACAAACATTTTAAGCAATCAGTCCGTTTATAGTGCCAACTATAATAGCGAGGATAATGTAAATAGTAAGGTGGAAAGATTTAATACTAAAGTGAGAGCTGCTGTTGACATAGTTGCACCTGAAAAGACAGTGAAAAAATCTTCTAGCATTGTTATACCATGGAAGACCCAAAGAGTGTCTGATTTAAAGAGAACATGCCGTAGAGCTGAGCATCAATGGAGGAAGACTAAACTTACTATCCACCATGAAATATTAAAAGTCAAAATAACAGAATACAATAACACTGTCCGTCTTGAGAGACGCTGCTATTTCTCCAAGATTATAAATAACAATGCTAGTAATCCCAGAGTCTTATTTTCTACAATTGATCGCCTACTAAACCCAGGTAGCTCAAAGGAATGCCTCCTAAGTGCTTCCAGTGAAACCTGTGAGGCTGTCGCTGTATTCTTCAATCAAAAATTAATGATATTAGAAATAACATAGTATATCTCCCCAACACTAAGGATCCCCTAAACCCCAACATCCTGTTATAAACAAATTAAACTCTTTCACTAGGATAGATTTACCTGATTTAAAAAAATAATCTCTCAATTAAAACCCTCCACCTGCGCCCTTGACCCGATACCAACAAGGTTTTTCAAAGAAGTATCAGGCGTGCTAATTGATAATGTTCTGACATAGTAAATTGTCACTAGATACTGGGGTCTTCCCAGACTGTCTTAAGACTGCTGTAGTTAAACCCCTACTTAAGAAACATAATCTTGACCCCTCAGCTCTTGAAAATTTTAGACCCATCTCTAACCTGCCTTTCTTAAGTAAAGTTCTGGAGAAGGCAGTCATTATGCAGTTAAATGACCACCTAAATAAACATGCTATTCTTGATAAATTTCAGTCGGTTTTAGAACAAATCACAGCACAGAAACTGCACTCGTTAAAGTAGTAAATGACTTATGGGTAAATGCAGACAGAGGCCATTTATCTGTTCTCATCCTCTTAGATCTGAGTGCTGCATTTGACACCATTGATCACAACATTCTTAGAAATCGCCTTAGTCAATGGGTGGGCCTCTCTGGCAGTGTCTTAAATTGGTTTGAATCCTACCTGACAGGGAGAAAATATTTTGTTAGTTGTGGGAATTACAACTCAAGACACATGATATCCGATATGGTGTTCCACAAGGCTCTATCCTGGGTCCGCTGTTATTCTCAATCTACATGCTTCCGTTAGGTCAGATTATCTCAGGGCACAACGTGAGCTACCACAGCTATGCTGATGACACACAGCTGTACTTATCAATAGCACCTGATGACCCTGATTCTATTGATTCACTAACAGAATGTCTGACTTGTATCTCAGAATGGATGAATAGTAATTTTCTCAAGTTAAATAAAGAGAAAACTGAAATTTTAGTGATCAGCAATAATGGATACAATGAGGCTATTAGAAATAAACTGGATACATTAGGATTAAAAGTCAAGACGGAGGTAAAAAGCTTAGGGGTGATTGTTGACTGTAATCTGAATTTTAAATCACATATTAATCAGATCATTAGGACAGCATTTTTCACTTAAGAAACATAAGTAAAGTTAGACCTCTTATATCACTGAAAGATGCTGAGAAATTAGTTCACGCTGTTTGTTTTCAGTCGACTAGATTACTGTAACGCACTCCTCTCAGGACTACCCAAAAAAGATATAAATCATTTGCAACTAGTGCAGAATGCAGCTGCTAGAATCCTAACTAGGAAAAGAAAATCCGAACACATTTCTCCAGTTTTAATGTCACTACACTGGTTACCTGTGTCATTCAGAATTGACTTTAAAATTCTGCTTATGGTTTATAAAGCCTTAAATAATCTCGCCCCATCTTATATATCGGAATGTCTGACACCTTATATTCCAAATCGAACCTCAGATCCTCAAATGAGTGTCTCCTTAGAATTCCAAGAACAAAACTTAAAAGAAGTGGTAAGGCGGCCTTCTGCTGTTATGCACCTAAAATCTGGAATAGCCTGCCAATAGGAATTCGCCAGGCTGATACAGTAGAGCACTTTAAAACACTGCTGAAAACACATTACTTTAACATGGCCTTTTTATAACTTCATTTTAATCTTAATTTAACTTAATCCTGATACTCTATATGTTCAATTTCCTCATAATAACTATTCATGGTGGCTCTAAAATCCGTACTGACCCCTACTCTCTTTTCTGTTTCTTTTTCCGGTTTCTGGACTGGGCGGTCTCATGGTCTGGAATCCCTACAGATTTTATTTTTCTCCAGCCGCCTGGAGTTTTTGTTTTTCTGTCCCCTGGCCATTGAACTTTACTCTTATTCGATGTTAATTAATATTGATTTATTTTGTTTTATAATTGTGTCTTTCATTTTTCTATTCTTTAATATGTAAAGCACTTTGAGCTACTGTTTGTATGAAAATATGCTATATAAATAAATGTTGTTGTTGTTGTTGTTGCTGGAGCAAGTCATAGCAGACTACACAGATGTCACTACCAGAGTCCAACAGTGCTGAGAATTCCTGTCCAGCCAACGTAATAGAAACATTAAAACTGTCCTACTATAACGTCTTGTGGGACACTTGCAAGCCGCATACCTGGACCAGACTGATAGCCATTGTTTGTGCAGGTGGGAGGTGACATTTTCGAACCAGATGTCCCAGTTGATCACAGCGAAAGGAGCTGCATTTAGTCTGTACTTTGGTGTTCACACTCTGGCATCTTCGATTCATGGCACTGGCGAACCTGAAGGTCTTTGCGTTATTTCCAGGTGGCTTGTGCACCCTGTAGTCTGTGGGTCAGATCCGGCAATGAGGGGACATTTTTCCGTAGCATTTCATCACAAAGGTTCAGTTCGAGTTGCTCTACCTCTCGACACGTGTTGGAGTGTACCTTGACTCCGCTTAGCTTGCGATACCAGTTTGTTCAGCAGACGTTATCATCTACAGATTGTTAAAGAGTAACGTATGACCTTTTTGAGAGACAGATCACAGCTACGTGTGTTTTAGAGGGTACCTTCTCTTTGGCAGAGATATCATGGCCGCATGCTTTTCTCCCCACGTGGGGGATGCTCTCCCATTAAAGCTAATTATGATCACATACAGTGGCAATGTGTGACGTTGGAGTGTACCTGCCTTCCGCTTGGCCAGAGATACCTTGCCAACTTTTTACATTTTTGGCAAAGAGATAACAGCTGCATTCTCACCCCTGATAGCAAAATCAAAAATATTCTATATCAAGAAACTATTGGATGCGGAAGCTATCAAAATACATTCTTCTCAATACAAATTATTACGTCTTTTAAAATTTTTTTATTGATTTTTAAAGTTTGTACTGTTTCACTACTATGAGGGCAGAGCCTCAGGGCACAGCTAATTTTAAATAACTCATTATTGCTCTGTCTTTTTCTGGAGCATATTTTCCTATATTTTTCATTGGCTATTCTCTTTAAATTTTCCTTTTTGAATTTTATGTTTTCTAAAATGTTGTTGACTTATTGTACATATAGGTTACATCAGTTTCTTCCATGAAGGTGAAAGACAAGCAGATTTTAACACAAAGGAATGTGGATATTCAGTTTATGATTATGAAGGACATTTCAATTTGGGACCCTGGGACTATGAAGCATGAGGGCAAAACCCTCATACAGACTTTGAGTGCCATAGCAGAAGGATGGACATCGTGACTAGGATGGAGGGCAATTGCTTACCTGACCAGGACACCATGAGGAAAGAAAATAGTTGGATGTGCATTTCAGCTGGGTTGGTTGTATCTTTCCCAGTCAGTAGGCTATAGAGGAATGTCAGAGAATGTCTGCTTCTTAGAGTCATATACAACCTCAATACATGGGGGGTCAGCAGTCCCCTGGTGACATGTACAAGATATACAAGGTGGGAGATGTAGCCTTGATGGTTAGCCTTATATATACTTGAGTGCCACCAGGGAGAGCTTCAGGTCACCTTTGCCCCTACTTTGGGAAACTTCCATCTGTCCCAGAAGTGCTTCCCATGTGTAAAGCTATGGCACCATAAGCGCTCCCAGGTCTAGAAGAAAAGAAGCCGCCTCATCTTTGTAAGTGAGTTACAGTTGGGAGGAAGAGGATAATGCTCTCTGTGGAGGTAGAATGAGACAGAAAAGCATTTGATTTGTTAGATTACAATGTAGACTGTCCTTAAAGCCTGTCAAGGTATTGTTATAAAATAAAATACCTTTGTTTTAACTTGGAATTGTGTCTTTAGCACTTGTGCATGATGTTTGGGGCTCACTGGCACCCCCTAAAATCCATAAGACCAACATTGTGGAAAAGTAATCAAAATCTACTGAAAAGCAAAAAACAAAATCCAATAGTAATAAAAGATGTCAAACAAATAGTAGAAGAAACAAGCAGAGCGAAGTTGATTGTTCAGCCGACATGTAAAAGCGTAAACACAAATGTCTCGCAGCCAACCAGCTGAACTCTCTGGCTTGAGTAGCATTTCTGAAATTCTTCCAGGCATAATATGATGTTGCCCCCGAAAAGAAGTCAAGAAGTAGGCCAGAAACTTACCTGATCTGCCCAGCTGGTGCAACCGTAACTTCAGCCAGACTCCTAGGCAACCTGCTGGGCTTCAAATGGAGCAGGCCCCAATAATGGGATACTGGAAAAACAATGAGTAAAGTCTAAAAAACATCACAATAGCCAAACAAGTGGAAGGGTTACTGTGAACCTTCAGCTTGATATTAAAGGGCAAACAAAGAATCTTTATGAATAAAAGGATTCATTTTTCAGAAATACTCTTGAAAATCAAGAACTGAAAAGCAGCAAAGCACAAATGGAATTGCCTAAAAACTGGCAAAGTAGCAAAAATATCCAAAAGCATAGTCCAAAAGAAGGTCAAAAAACAGAACAACGAAGGTTATAACCCAGTAATTTCTATGTAGTAATAGAAAAACACAGAGAGCTCTCACCAAAACCAAGCTTTCACAATGTATCGCGCTGAAATGCCTGTCTCCTTTATAGCTTTTATAGGGCTGGGAGAGTTCCTAGATGTAGGTGGACAGCTGGCTCTGCCTCGTGGAGAACCACCCACAAATCACAAGGAACATGACAAAGTGCTGTGCAAAAGTATTCAATCCCCTTGAAAGTAATCATATTTTTCTGTATGACAAATGATTTCTACACATATTTAATCATTCAGAATTTTTAATGTGAACTCTGAATGTTGTAACAATAAATTTACAGAGTCAAACCAAACCATCTTTTGTAGATATTTAACTAAAGAAGAAAACCTCAAAAGTGTTTGCATAACTATTTAAACCTCTGTTCTTTAGAAACTCAGAGTTTTACATTTTCTTCTTCAGTTTAGTACACTATATGGACAAAAGTATTGGGATGTCTGACCATTATACTAAAAGAGACTTTAAAGACATTGCCTTCAAATCCGTAGACTTTAAGATGGAGTTGGTCCCCCCTTTGTAGCTATAACAGCTTCCACTCTTCTTAGAAGACTTTCCACAAGGTTTTGGAGTGTTTCTGTGAGAATTTCTGCCCATTCATTCTGTAGAGCATTTATGAGGTCAGGCATTGATGTTGGATAAGAAGGCCTGGCTCGCAATCTCTGTTTCAGAGGTGTTCGATGGGTTGACATCAGGGCTCTGTGCAGGCCAGTCAAGTTCTTCCACACTGAACTCATCCAACCATGTCTTTATGGACCTTGCTTTGTGCACTGGGGCACAGTCATGCTGAAATAGAAAAGGGCCTTCCCCAAAATATTTCCATAAAGCAGGAAACATAGCATTATCCAAAATGGTTTGGTATGCTGAAGCATTAAGATTGCCCTTCACTGGAAGTAGGTGGCCTAGCCCATACCCTGAAAAGCAGCCCCACACCATTATACCTCCTCCACCAAATGCAGTCAGGCAGGTAATGTTCTCCTAGCATCTGCCAAACCCAGACTCACCTATCTGACTGCCAAACAAATTATGATTTCTTACTCCATAGAATGTGTTTCCACTGCTCTATAGTCCAGTGGCAGTTTGCATTACACCACTCCATCCAATGCTTTGCTTGGCATTGAACTTTGTGAAATGAGGCTTGCATGCAGTTGCTCTGCCATGGAAACCCTTTCATGAAGTTGTTGTGCTTATATTAATGCCAGTGGAAATTTGGAATTCTTCAGCTGTGGAATCAGAAGAGCATAGGCGACTTTTATAAACCATGCACCTTAGCAGTTGTTGACCCCCGATCTGTGACTTTACATGGTCTTCCGCTTCATTGCTGAGTTTGCTGTTGTTCCCAAATGCTTCCACTTTCCAGTAATACTACTTACAATTGACTGTGGAATATCCAGCACAGTTGAAATTTCATGAACCGTCTTATTGCAAAGGTGGCATCCTTTCAGATTGCCACTCTTGAAGTCACTGAGCTCTTCAGAATGACCCATTTTCTTTCATAAATATTTGTAAATGAAGACTGCATGGCTAGGTGCTTTATTGTATACACCGGTGGCAATGAGTCTGATTGAAGCACTTGAATCCAATAATTAAGAGGTGTGTCTCAATATTTTTGTCCATATAGTGTAGTGTATCTACAGAAAATGGTTTATTATGACTTTTGAAACGTATTGTTACAGCATAACAGCTCAAATTAAAAATGCTGAAGGGACAAATATGTGTAGAAATCGTTTGTTATGCAGAAAAGTATGATTTTCATGAGGATTGAATACTTTCACTCACCATTGTACTTTCACATGGAAACATAATTACACAAAGCTAAAATCTTATGAACATAAAATAAATAACTATTATAAACATAACATAAGCACTTTAAATTAAACAGAAAAGACTTAAACAAGAAGCACAAACAGAAAATACAGAACATGAAACATAAAGATAAAGATTAACTTGGTTTCTAAATGTACATTTGATCTGTTCTTTGCTTGTCAAGGGCACATTTATATGCTGCATGTCCTGCAGCATGAACAGCTCAAGATATTCTGCCAACAACACAGATAGTGTTATCATGTTATGCTCAATTTTATGATGCCATTATTTATTTATTTATTTTCCCATCTCTTGCTGGAGATTACGTTTCCTATTATAAGTTTTCACAGTGACCTTGGGATAATCTAGTGTGATGAACTGCAAACCCCTTCTAAAAATTTTGATGAATTTTCATTTTCTGAGGCACTTATATTTGTTATTAAAATAGATTCCAGAACAATGGTAATACTAATTTACAGATCACATGGGGTAGTTGTGATCCATCCATTATCCAACCCGCTATATCCTAACTACAGGGTCATGGGGGTCTGCTGGAGCCAATCCCAGCCAACAAAGGGAACAAGGCAGGAAACAAACCCCAGGCAGGGCGCGCACACACACACACACCAAGGACAATTTAGAATCGCCAATGCATCTAACCTGCATGTCTTTGGACTGTGGGAGGAAACCGGAGCACCAGGAAGAAACCCACACAGACACGGGGAGAACATGCAAACTCCACGCAGGGAGTACCCGGGAAGCGAACCCAGGCCTCCTCACTGCGAGGTAGCAGTGCTACCACCGCGCTACTGTGCTGCCCCAGTTTACGTTGTTCATGACTGAATTTGGTAGCCTTTTATCTGATTAAGCTATAAAGTATAATTAGACAGTGTAGATAAATGATTTTAATGTAAACATTGATGTAGAAACAGGCACCATTAGCAAATGTTTTATTAATCTGTTAAACTCAATAAAGTTTACCAGATATTGGTCAAAATATTCCTAACCACACATTAGATCTAAGTATTACTTTCAAAGTTGAAACTGAAAATGTTTCTGCTCACTATTTAATCCCCTTATCATTAAGGGGGTTTTGGCATTATTGCATCTGAATTACATACCCAAAAATAAATGTCAATTATTCTGCTTATGTGATAAAGGAACTGAAAATGGCTGATCAGTAGTGAGTACAAAACTCAAAAATTTTCAGACAGTATTTATATGTTGAAAAACGTTTGATTACACCAATCTCCAGTAAATAAAACTCACAAATAATATTGTGATTTATTTTGAAAAAACCTTGATTTCACAGTACCTATCAGGTCAGGTCAGGTTGGGGAGCATGCACTGGTGCAGTCCGTTGCCGCACCCACCACACGATGAAACACACAATGCCCACCCTCCGAAAATGACCCTCTATCTGCTGCAGCCAGCTGTTATGTGGGTGTCCCCTTGGCCTGGTCCAGCCACTCAGGTCCTCAACATTGAGGATGCTGCAAGCTGGATCACCCTCTGGGAATCACGCCACATGGCCATAGTGCCATAACTGACTCTTCCTCACAATGCAGGTAATGTGCCTCATTCGGGACTCTGTGAGCAACTGCTCATTCAACACAAAGTCAAACTAATGGTACCCAGGGATTCTCCAAAGAGACACAGTACCGAAGGAGTCTAGTCTTTGTTTCAGGTCACTGGATAGTGTCCATATCTTATAGCAAAGCAGGTAGCACCAGGACTCTAAAGACTTGGACCTTTGTCCTTTTTTTTTTATTAATTTTATTACAATCAATACATAGCAATCACATTTTTACAAAAAAAAAAAAGAATTATGCTAAGAACAGATCGATCCCCACCCTTGAGAGAGAGAGCAAGCCAAACGGTGTAAAATTTAAGGCTTTTAAAAATACCTAAATCAACAAATTCTCTGTGCTTTATATAATCATTTCAAAATATTACTGATTAGATCCTGCCATGTTTTGAAAAAAGTCTGCACAGATCCTCTAACTGAGTATTTGATTTTTTCCAATTTTAAATAATTTAACACATCAGTTTCCCACTGACTTAAAAGAGGAGAGTTTGGGTTCTTCCAGTTTATCAGAATAAGTCTGCGTGCCAAAAGTGTAGTGAATGCAATCACAATTTGTTTGTCTTTCTCCACTTTAAGACCCTCTGGAAGAACCCCAAACACAGCTGTTAATGGGTTAGGAGGGATTGTGAGTCCAAGACTGTCTGAGAGGTAATTAAAAATTTTTGTCCAGAATAATGTTAATTTGGAGCAGGCCCAGAACATGTGACCTAGTGAGGCTGGGCTTTTGCAGCGTTCACAGGTTGGATCATGCCCTGGAAACATTTTGGAGAGTTTTAGTCGAAACAGATGTGCTCGATATATAATTTTGAGTTGTATAATTGTATGCTTTGCACATATGGAGCTTGAGTGAATTCTCTGCATTGCTACTTTCCACTCCTTTTCTGATATATTAATTGAGAGATCATTTTCCCAGTGTCCTCTTGGATCTTTGAAAGGAAGGGATTGTAAAAGGATTTTATATATTGTAGAGATGGAGTCTAACTCCTTGAAATTGAGCAATAATTTTCCAGCGTGGATGAGGGTGCAAGATGAGGAAAATCTGGAAGGTTCTGTTTAACAAAGTTCCTGATTTGAAGATAGTGAAAGAAATTTGTAGCTGGAATGTTAAATTTGGAATGTAATTGTTCATAGGATGCAAAGACGTTGTCTATATAAAGATCTCTAAGCAAGTTAATTCCAAATTTTTCCAGATATTAAAACTGCATATGTTTGTGAGGGTTGAAAGAGGTGGTTCTTTTGCAGGGTGCCACAGAAAGAAGCTTCTCCGCCTTAAAATGCTTTCTACATTGGTTCCAGATTCTAAGTGAGTGGAGCACAATTGTTATTAGTGTATTGCCGATAACGTGTGTTTATTGGAGCACAAAGCAAGGAATACAAAGAAGTACTGCAGGATTTTACTTCTATTGCGGTCCATGCCTGTGTATGTTCTTCTATTTGTGTCCAGGTTCTTATCGACTGTATATTTGCCCCAGTAATAAAACTGGAAGTTAGGTAGAGCCATGCCGCCTTCTGCCTTTTGTCTTTGTAGGGTCGCTCTTTTGATGCGTGGATGTTTAGAATTCCAAATAAATGAGGTTATTGTTGAATCTAATTGCTTAAAGAACGATTTATTAATGTATATTGGTATGTTTTGAAATAAAAAGGAGCTTAGGAAGAATATTCATCTTAACAGTGTTAATTCTTCCAGCTAGTGTGAGATGAAGGGTTGACCATCTATGCAAGTCTTGTTTAATTTTTTCCATGCAGACGATAAATTTTGTTGATAAAGAGCTTTATGTTTACTTGTGATGTTTACCCCGAGGTATTTAAACTGTTCTGCAATGATAAAAGGAAGGGTGTCTAATCTAATATTATATGCTTGCGAATTCACCGGAAAGAGTACACTTTTATTCAGATTAATTCTGAGACCAGAGAGCTTTTGAAATTCTGTGAGTGCTGCTAAGACTGCAGGCACAGAATTTTCTGGGTCCGATATATACAGTACCATGTCATCTGCATATAATGAGATTTTCTGTTCCAGTCCTTCTCTGCTAATCCCCTTTATCTGATCAGTATTTCGACAATGTATTGCCAGTGGTTCAATGGCAATTGCAAACAGCAGTGGTGACAAAGGGCATCCTTGTCTTGTGCCACGCTCTAGTTTAAAGTAGTCTGAGCAAATGTTATTGATGCAAACTGAAGCTTCTGGGTTAGTATACAGTAATTTAATCCATGCACAAATGTTCGGGCCAAACCCAAACTTCTCCAAAATAGTAAAAGGTATTTCCATTCAATCATGTCGAATGCTTTTTCTGCATCCAATGATAATAATATTTCTGGGGTGTTTGATTTAGTTGGTGAGTATATTACATTAAACAGGCGTCAAGATTTGAAGATAAGTGTCGGCCCCTAATAAATCCAGTTTGGTCTTGTGATATTACTGAGGGAGCACTTTCTCCATCCTTCTAGCTATGATTTTAGAGAGTATTTTAACGTCGTTATTCAGAAGTGAAATTGGTCTGTATGATGCACATTGTAATAAGTCCTTATTTTGTTTTGGGAAGACAGTGATTAGTGCTTGGCTAAAGGTTTGTGGAAGAGATTGGTTATCTCTGGCTTCTGTAAATGTTGCTAATAGGAGGGGAGCTAGCTGAGCGGAGAATTTCTTGTAAAACTCTGCAGGGTAGCCGTCAGGGCCTGCTGCTTTTCCACCTTGGAGTGACTTTATAGCATCCAGTAATTCTGATAATGACAGAGGTTTATCGAGCTCCTCCACACTAATAGCGTCAATTTGTGGTATCTGTAATTTATCCAGAAATGCATTAGATTGTATATTGTCTTCTTTAAACTCAGTAGTATATAGGGATTTATAGTAGTCTCTAAAAGTGTACATTATATTTTTGTGTTCGATGATTTTATCTCCGTTCGTGTTAGTAATTACCGAGATTGCGTATGCATATCTTGCTTGTGAATTTGTTGCGCTAAAAGCTTATTAGCTTTCTCCATGTTCATAATAATGATGTCTGGATTTGTAAATTAGTTGTTCGGTTTCTTTAGTTGTCAAGAGGTTTAATTCTGAATGTAGAGCCTGCCTCCTCTTATGTAGAGTCTCGCTTGGTAGTCTGGCATGTTCTTCATCTATTTTAGTAATTTCGCTTTTTATCTCTGCTACTTTCTTCGCTTCGGATTTATTTCTGTGGGAAAGATATGAGATAATCTGTCCTCTTAAGAAGGCCTTAAGAGTTTCCCAGAGTATTCCTGCAGAGATCCTTTGTCCTTTTGATTAGATATCGAAAGCGCCACACACCCCTTTCTACCAACCTCATGAACCCCTATGCTCTCCCAATCCATCTACTGACTTCAAAGGAAGAATCACCAGAAACATGAATGTCACTGCTGAGGTAAGAAACCTCTCAACAAGGTCAACATTCTCTCTGCAGACAGACACACTGCTGATGGTTGTGCCCAAGAGGTCATTAAAGGCCTGGATCTTGGTTTTTATCCAGGACATTCGCAAGCCCAGATACTCAGACTCCTCACTCAGTCTCTTGAGTGCCCTGATCAGAGCCTCCACTGACTCCACAAAGATCACAGCATCGTCAGCAAAGTCAAGATCTGTGAATCTTTCTTCACCAACAGATGCCCTACAGACGCTGGACCCCATGACCTTGTCCAATACCCAGTCCATACAAGCGTTGAACAGAGTAGGAGGCAAAAACGCAGAGGTCCTGCCTCCACTCAACACAGCACTCACAGTACCAGTGTACAGGCTGGTCATGATATCCAGCAACCTTGAGGGGATCCCATGAAATCTCAGGATGACCCACAGGACAGCTTGGTCAACTGAGTCGAATGCTTTATGAAAATCAGCAAAGACTGCAAAGAAACTGCCGATATTCTCGTTAGTGTTCCATGAAAACCCTCAGTGTCAGGATATGGTTGATGGTAGACAATCCCAACTGACAGGAAAATGGGACTTGTCGTCCCTATCTGGAAAGCGAAAGGTAATCGCCTGGATTGCAGCAGACACAGAGGGATAACCCTGTTCTCGGTGCCGGGTAAGGTCATTGCTAGGGTCATCCTCATCAGGCTCTGTGATCACTTGCTCATCAACCAGCGACCGGAGCACACTTGTTTTATGCCTAAGAAGTCTATGATGCACAACCCTGCAATCATTTGTCGAGCCCCAGCCTATTAGATATTATTGTACCAAGTTTTGATGTCATATCCCATAGCATTGCAAATTTATACTGTTTGGCACAAGGTGTTCCCTGTTTGGAAATATGTAGTCTCGTGCACCTAAATCTCTGAAAACGAGTGTTGTAGTAGCAGTTTATTTTTTTATTTAATCAGAAAAATTAGATAGATAGATAGATAGATACTTTATTAATCCCAAGGGGAAATTCACATTTTTTTTGATAATTAGAATTTGTATGTATTTATATACAGTATATATATACTGTATAATAAAAAATATGTCTTCACAGATGCAGGTTCAAGACAGAACTGACTAACAGGATGAAATTGGTCTATGAATACAGTGGACAAGAAGAAGGAACTGATATGGCAGGTAGATGGGTTCTGGGTACAGGAGGTGACAACATCAATGAGTGGCCTGGTGGTGATGTTACTGAGAGGCACGGTCTTTGGCTGGTCTTCAGAGGGACAAGAGGAGAAAGGATCAGATGACAGTGCCAACCCCTGGTCTGTCTGAGAAATAACATTATTTGAGCCTGTATTTAAACCATCTCCCATGCAAGCACGCATATATATATATATATATATATATATATACCAGTAACGGCTCACTGCATGATAATGTGCAGTGATAACACCTGACTTGAGCATTCATAGTTTTCATACTCTTTCTCTGTACATTTACATTCACTTGCTCAGAGGTTGATGCTCTTGCTGCTTCCTGAGCTGCTCTTCTTTCCTCCACTCTAGTAGCCTGTTACTTCTCTTCTTTCGTCGTCATCTTTTCGCATTAAAACTAATTAAGTTAGTGTTTTTTATTGCAATTACTTAGTAAGTTTTTCTTAATTTTTCACTTAAGCTGGCACTTGAGACAGATTGAAGACTTAAGAGTGATTTAAGATATGAAGTGGTAGTGGAAGTGACTTTGAAGGTGGTAGGGATGAGAATGGCACCCGTACACATGCACCACACGGCTGCCCTGCTGGCCGCTGCCAAGAGTTAATTCCACAATAAAATAAAATAAAAATAGAAAGAGGAACAACCTTGGAGGTCAATCATCACCGCGAAAACGGACAGTAGATGTCACATAGTATATGTGTACCAAATTTCAGGTCAATAGGTCAAACGGTTTGCGAGCTACAGGTGATTTAAAATCTCGGACAGACAAATGAACAGCCACGGTAGTGTATTATATAAGAAGATATATATATCACTCTTAAGCAACAACTCAACAATAAATAATTTACTGTTTAACTGTGAATGTGTAAGTATGTACTTATCCAAACCTTTACTTTCAAAATAATTTTTCATTATAGTCCTTAAAACACTTTCATAGAGAAATATTACGTTTTCTACAACAGATTATACAAACCATAATTTCTGTCTCCTGTTGGTGAAGTTTAATGTGTTTTTATTTATTGAGTTTTTGTTGTTGCTTTTTTCTGGAATAAACTAAATGCATACATATGTTTTTATACCAGCTTCTTCCATTGCTGGGTTATGAGGGTGGGGGCAATACCTTTATGGTAGGGCAAAAACAGTGCTTAACAACACCAGTCACGTACAGCATGCATACACCTAAATCAGTGTTTCTCAGACACTTTTGGTTGGCAAGTGGTTTTCACTGTGTGAGCACATCAGATTTGTTAGCAGTATAATCTACTGTTACCCACACCACTAATTCTTCTAATTGTGCTCTTGCTTTAACCTTTGCCACCCCCCTCAAAACCTCACTTTGATTTTATTTCCCATATGTAATCATGCTAGTTTGTGATTTTGGGGAGGTTGGGGAGTGGTAAAGCAAGTGTGATTAGAAACAAGATAAAAACATATCGCTGGGTGCTGTCTATCACTTTGGAGGAGAGATGGTGGGCAGGAACAAGACACTAACTGAAACAGCTTTTTTTTCTTCATGTACTTATCACACAGTGACATGAGGGGTGTGATACTTTGACAAAAAGGGGGCAGGGGGTTCCCTAGGAGAATCTGTGAGCAGTGGCATGGTTTGGCACAGCATGATTCAGTGACATTCAATCAAAGAGCAGTCCTCTGGGAAAGTTTGAACTGTGTGATAAGTGACATTCAAATGGTTGGGGGATGGGGGTCATCATGAAAAACTACAAGGATCAGCATGGTGCACCGCTATATAAATACATTCAGTCGAAAAGTAGTCCCCAGTGAAAGTTTATACTGCCAGAGACATTTGATCAAAGAACTTGTCACGTTAAACTTCAAACAGGTACACAAAGAAGTTGAAACTGCTCAGAAAACTGACATAGAGAGAACATGCAGCAGACAGGATCCAGATATGGTAATTGAACCAATGACACTTGAACTGTAAAAGTGCACGCTGCAACACTTCAAAGATATACTAAACAGCATGTACAAATCAAGCATAGTATAAAGTCATTTAGCAAACATGTTAGTTTCAGTAAAGTCAAAACTGTGAGTCAAGGTCTTCATATTCCATATCACTAGCATTCTGTATCTTTTTAGGATTTATTCCACTGTATGTTTCCTTTTTTGAAGAAGAAGACATTTCCCTGGTACAAACTTCAAGTCATATTACATATCAACCAAACAATCTGCATGCACTCTCACAGAAACTTGTGTATGACAATCTGTAGCAATGTGTAAAGATTAGCCATCACATAAGCAATATATTTCCCATCTTTTATACACAGCTTTGACATTTAGTATAAGTGACCAATCATAAACAACTATACATCATTGAAATGGTCTGAAACTCTAAGCTATCCCCTCAGCTGTGACACACTGCTTGTCTCGGCATATACATTGCATATCTATACTAATAAAAGGCAAAGCCCTCACTGACTCACTGACTCACTCATCACTAATTCTCCAACTTCCCATGTAGGTAGAAGGCTGAAATTTGGCTGGCTCATTCCTTACAGCTTACTTACAAAAGTTGGGCAGGTTTCATTTTGAACTTCTATGCGTAACAGTCATAACTGAATCCTACTTACGTACATATATGGATATACAGAATCTGAATGCCCCAGAACCTGAACAACTTGGAAACTGAATGAAAGGTTTGGGCAAATTTTGCCCCGGAATCTGAATGCCCAGCACATTTTTTGTGTGTACGTTTGCCCAGCGCTCAGGCCGCCCATACGCTTTATCGTTCAGTTCATTGTCGGAAGCTGTAGTGAAAGCATCTTGTGTGATTTTCGCTGCTAATTTTATGCTTTTGTGCCTGTTTTGTGTTATTTTTTATATAATAACAATTTAGTGTATTCGCCATGGTTCCTAAAAAGTCTAGTGAGAAAAATAAGAGTAAGAGGAAAGCTATTAGAGCTACAATTAAAATTAAGAAAGATCTTACCAGTAAGCATGAAAGAGGTAATCATCATTCCTTTTTAAGGTAACTGCAGGTTTTTTATATTTTTAATTTTATTAATTTATATTTTTATTCAAATGTTATTAATATTTTACCTTAAAATCCAGTGTATTTACTGTTAACATAATTTTGAACATTCGAATTTGTTGGACCCAGGAACGGATTAATCCAGTTTCTATTATTATAAAGGGGAAAAATGGTCTTGGAACTCGAATGATTTGGAACTTGAACGGGGTTCTGGAATGGATTAAGTTCGGATTCCAAGGTATCACTGTAGTTGTCCCCTTTGTAACAAAAGTGATTAAAGCACATCAGATCTTACCCTGCTTTAATGAGCTAACTCACATGCTTAAATTACGGTGCACAAAACAAAATTATAGGCGGAGAGCTGAAAAGCTGCAGGTTTCAAATACTACATGGACTGACAGTGTTAAAAACTATGAAAGAGAACTCTTTATGGCCCATTCTAATTACTATTCTAGATTAATAGATGAAAACAGAAATAATCCTTTGTACTGTTTAGAGCAGTAGCTAATTTAACAAGTGGGAATTCTGAACTTCTATGCAAAATACCTACAGGCATTAGCTGTGCAGACTTTATTAAGTTCTTTAATGATAAAATGGACAATATATTATCCCAGATTTTAATTTCACCTGACAAATAAAATATTATATTAACAATCCCTGCCTGAAGAAAACCAGAACTTCGTCCCTCTGGTCTATCAACAGTCCATCAGCTTATGTAGTCTAGGGTAAAGCAAGGCTACATGTCGCAGCTCCAGTGCATGGGAGGTGGGGGACGTCTTTTGGCCATGCTCCAAGGCCCTATTCTTGTTTTGGAGGCTGAAAGCATCCGGTGCAGAAAGACTGGTGTCTCTGTCATTCCTCAGTCCTTATGAGTGTTGATGAGCATGACTGCTCTGTATTGTTCTAGTGTTTCCACTCGGTTATCCATGTTCTTCTAGTTCTAGCTTTAGAAGTATTGATCAAGAGTCTCGAATAGTGTGTTAACTGAGTAATCACATGCCATGATTTTGACTACTTTTTCCACTGTATCACCCCCCCCAAGTTTCAATCATCAGACTACCTTACGCCATAAGTCAAAAGCCTGGGCTTGACATGGTCATTCCACATCAAATTTCAACTCGTGCCACGTCCATGCCTGTTGGGCTGCATTGGCTTCTTGCCAAATTAGTATTTTGGTCTTCAGGTGGTGGTAGTTGGAGATGGGCAGCTCATCAAGTTCATAGTATGTCTTGTAAAGTTTCCCTTGTAAAAAAAGTTGCAATGATGTGAGCCCAGTCTGCTTTGTCCCAGCGGTGTTTGACTACCTTTCTTTCAAAAATGAAGTCCACCCAGGAGACAGAACAAAGGAATCTAGGAAACAGAGAGGTGGCGGAGTGTGTCTTTTTTAAACAACAGGTATTGTTATCCAGGGAATATTAAGACTTTTCCCCATTTCTTCTCATCAGATACTAAGTTTCTTTTTATTTTATGTTGTCCTTTCTTTCTTTCTTGGGAACTTAGTGTAGTTGTCATCATCGAGGTTTAAATCCTAAGGGACACTAATTCAGCACTATCAGAACTTACCAAACAGCAGTTCAAACATCCTTATGCTGCACTGATTGTGACTGGGAACCTCAACAAGGCAAACATTAAAAAAGTTTTGCCCAACTTTCACCAATATGTGAAGTATGCCATGATTTGATTCTATGCTGAATATTAAGTATAATTTTGTAATTGTATTTAATAATTTAGAGGTTAAGGATTCTGATCTTTTCATTAATTGCTTGAAATTCTTAATGGTTTAGATGTTTTGTTTTGTTTTGCAATGTCTTGCACATTTTGTCTCTTATTTTGGCTCCAGTTTCCTTTTGTTCTAAGCCCCCTTTTTTTGTTTTCCTACATACATTTTCTGGTCTTGCTCGAAAAGCAATTTCTGTTCTGCCTCCACCCTTTACATTGCCAGTTTAAATGGTTACAATCTGGCATGTTGATTTATGTTACCACAAATCAGGAACCAAAAGATTAAGAAAAAGCTTCATTTACCAGGTGATAATTTAACTAATGGTCATTTTGTCAAGTTCAACAATATTGTAAAAATAGACATCTACTATTTATATTTTAACCATTATTTGTTATTTAACAATTATTATATCTCTATCTGCACCTTTTAAAATGTTTTATTGATTTTATTTGTGCACTTTCAATTTAATTTCACAGTACAGGTTGGTTATTGAGCTGCATTTTTTCTATATACCCTTGATTGTATACATGTGACAAATAAATAAAAGTGTGAAATCTCGAACAAGTTACTGAGTGTTTGCTTTCAGCTTCTAGGAACAGTGCAGATGATGCAAAAACCTTGACAGATACCATAATTGACAAACTCCTGAAGGCAAGACTCTCAGTGAAGTTTATGACGTGGCATCTTGTTATATCAGGAAAGCATGGTGGTTTACTAAAAAATCTTACAAGAGGAATTTGAAAGAAATGCACTGTATGTACATTGTTTAAATCACAAGCTACATCGTGCTGTTGTGCATGCACTGTCAACTGAAAAAAATGGTGAATTTTTTTGGAATTTGTAATGGAAGCCTGTATATTTTACTTTCTGTACATTACAAGAAGGAATGATCAAAGTGTTTGCTACAACAAAGATGGACAGGTTATCTGGGAACTGTGTCTGTGATCCTGGCATCTTTTAAAGACATTGTTTTGCTTCTTACTGAGACTGACAGTTTGCAGGCAGACACTCGGTCTTGACGTAAGGATGGAGGCGGTTGGGCTGTAGCAAGAGCTGTCTGAGCCAGGTTTTGTGTTCATCATACATCTGGTACACAAGATACTTTTGTTACTTCACCCACCAAACAGCCTACTCCAGAAAAAAGGGGCAGACCAGTTGATGGTTCTAAGACTTGTATCAAGTGAAACTGAGGAAATTGTGTTGTGGAGAAAAGCTAAGAAAGATACTGGACACTATTAGTGACCCCTGCACCTAAATGGAGAAGAGCAGGCAGCAGAATCCTAGAAGGTTACATGGCTGAAGAAATAGTTGGTTAGTTAGTTAGTCTAAAAACCAAGATAATATAGATCTACACAATTGTAAGAAAAATAGGAAAAATAAATATGCACTTTACTTACTGTAAAACTATGTGGGTTCTTAGTACTCACAATCCAGAGAATGAGAATTTCCTGGATATAAAAGCTATAAAACCCATAATGAACTTAGCTAATGTTACTATTGCTGAATCAGACTTTATTTTCACAAAATATTTCATTCACACTCAATTGGATCACACAACAGACAAAAGGTGAACAGTTCAAAGATTGTTATTAACGCAGCCATACCTATTGTGTTGAAGACATTAAAACTCACATTAACATTTGGTGCCTCCACTGTCACCTGTGAAAATTTATTTTCCACATTGAAGAATGTTTTTTGGACCACAGGCATCCCAGGTTACCTACTTGAAAGGTGCAGTTTGTGCATCTGGTCCTTGAGAAGGACCTCACAAGGAAATGTAGAGATAAGTGGAAGGAGAGGTTCTTGAGGTGGTGCACTACCAAGCATTATTGAATTCTGCTTTTCTGATGGTAAGAACAGTTGTTTAACATCTGATTTTGTATATGTTTAGATCTAGTAATAACTCCCATTAGCCTTGGTGAAGTTTTACTTTATCGAAAATGAAGAATGAAAAATTACAAAGCTGATGGTGAATCAGTTTAGTATTTTGTTAGCTGCCTGCAGTAGTAAGCATTCTTGAGTCATTCTTGAATTATTATGCCTTTGATGATTTTCAGTTGCACTGGACAGTAAACTCTGCAGTGTGTTGTAATTTCAATATATATACTGTACGTATGTTTGATTGATACAACCTGATCAGTTTTAGACTTGTTGATTAGCAGTGTGCATCTTGCAGTGTCACATTTTGTTGGATAATTAATTTCTATTTGCACAGATACATAAAAACAAGAATACAGACTCACAGGACAGATAGTAACATCCAAAAAATCAATCAAGCAACCAATCAATCAATACATACAGTAATTAAATAGTACATTGGGTGAATGCATTGAATTGTCCGATAGCAGTGGGAAGAAAAGTCCCTCAGAAGTGTTTCTTAGCCCAATGTGGTGGAATGACTCAGTGGCTAAAACTGAGAGAGAGAGCCTCCTGGATTGGATGGAGAGGATTTATCATGATGCCATCCGATGTTGCCCTCATCCTCTTTTCCACAATAGCTTCCAATGTGTCTAGGGTTTGCCCTTTGATAGCGCAAGCTTTCTTGATAGGTTTATTCAGGCATTGTGCTTCTTTTGTGCTCAAGTTGCTTTCCAAGGAGACTGCAGTTTAGAACACCATACTGGCTACTATGTACTGGTAGAGCTGGTAGAGCAGATGGTTCCCAAATTCTTTTCGTTTGAAGTTTTGCTCCATTGTGAGTGATATTTGTCCTGATTGGACTGTCCTAGGAAGCTCTGGCAGTAATGCAGCTTAGCCTCTTCTGATAGTATTCCTGGCCTTAATGGATCACATAGCAGGCATTGCAGAAGGCAGAGGGCTTAGATATGTAGCTGGACCTTCATCTTCTTCCTTTATTAATCTTTCAAGTGTGATGTTTGAAGGTTTCTGTTGGTAAACCATAAGGAGATGGTTCCCAACAATTTTCATTTGAAGTCCTTCTCCCTTGGGAGTGGTACCTTTGGTCTGTCCAAGGAAATTCTGGCAGCAATGCAGCTTAGCCTCTTCTGATTGTATCTCTGGCCTTAGTGCATCACAGACCAGGGGCCTCATGCATAACGCCGTGCGTAGAATTCGCACTATAACATGACGTAAGCACAAAAGCCAACGTGCTTACGCACAGAAAAATCTAGATGCATGAATCTGTGCGTACTCCAACTTCCACGTTCTTCTGCTACATAAATCCCGGTCAGCGTGAAAAGTAGCACTCATGCAGCGCCTTCTGTCCCGCCCCAACTCCTCCCAGAATTATGCCTCTTTGAATATGCAAATCAATATAAATAGCCCTTAAGCTCAGCCTTCTGTGAAAAGACAATGGGAAAAGCACAGGGGAAAATATAAGAATTTCAGTGAATACCAAGTGGAGGCAAGGAAAAACTTACTATTTGTTGGTTTAAGCAGTGGTATAATCAACAAAAGGAAGTTGATCGAGTGACATAGCGTGTCAGAGAAACTCGAAAGCTCAAGTTAACAAAGTCGCACAGTACCCAAAATAAAAAAGAAGTCACATATCAAAGTCGCTGTGAAAAGGCAAGTCGTAGCCCACCGTCTAAGTGTCATATGAAAGCTTATTAGGGTACAGAGAAAAAAAATAGGCACATAGTTGGGGAAAAAAGCAGGAAATGTCAACTTTAATCTCGAAATTTCCACTTTAATCACATAGTTATTTTGTCATTAAAGTAGAACATCATAAACTTCATCTTAAAATCGATTAATTTACTAGTTTCTCAAATCCCATCATAACTAAAGTAACACATTAAATGCTTTGTTTTGTATTTGATCTTCTTTGTGTTCTGTGTGTGTGAATCACTACATGGTTCTTCAACAGGCTTTCTCTTCCTCCAACAGGACACAGAATCCATTACATTTGTGATACTACAGCTGTCTGAATAATTAAAATACTGAGATGTATACGTGATATCTTTTTCATGATGATAGGATTGAAAGCCTGTTATTAAACATGGGAACACGGTGGCGGTACTGTCTCTTTCAAACGTATAACCTCTAATTCCTTTCCTTACTTTTCTTTCTCCAAATACCCAATTGCCACACAATCAGCTCTGTAATAGACGTTAAGCCATCTGTAAGCTTACAACAACGATTCTTCAAAACTTTTAATGGAATATTGAAATATGTTCATAGTACGTGTTTAATTATTCTATCCATCTATCCTTCCAGCATACAGCAATCAATCAGGATCAATCTGTGAACTAGCTAGCGTTGCGGCACCATGTCCTCACATGTTTAATTATTAACAAAACAAATTATTTAAATGAAGTTAGTTTTATCTGTATAATATAATCAACATATTTTGCTGCATTTCATCTTACAAATGATACCGTCATCATATGTAAATACGCGCTTTATAAAGTGGCCCAGGTTGTGCAATATTAAAATTGTAGTGCAAGTTTACAGTGAGGTAATTGTATTTATAACTACAAACAGTTCTACAAGGAGCAATTGATGGACTGATTGACTGTGTTTATAGTTCTTGGGATGAAACTGTTTCTGAACCGTGAGGTCCCGTACAGGAAAGACTATGAAGTGTTTTGCCGTGGCTGAGGCAGTATGTGCTTGATGCTGTATACTGATAATTCTCTTTCCAATCAACTGCTGCTGTGATTCCCCACTCAGATGCAGTCATATAAATTCTCCGAGTGGTGCAGTGATAGTAATATGGAAAAAGATGATCTGCTGTGGCAACCCCTAACGGGAGCAGTTGAAACCAGAAAAAGAAGGTGCAGTGAGAGTAACAACGCTAAAGCAGTTATAGTATTTGGAATACTATGGCTATTCCCTGGACCATTATATTGTTACAGGTTAATTACAATCAGATGCATTACACTAATAAACAATATGCAGTTAGTTTCAGTGTATTTATAAAGCCGTGTCAGGAATGTGCGTTTAAGAAAGAAAGGGTAACCACACAGGAACAGTAGCACTGTTTTGACGCTGGGTGCCGCGAGTCTGCAAAACCAAGCGGAGAACTTGTGTACGACAAGGTATGAGGTACTGTGGAAAAGTGCATGGCTTTACGCCAAGTTTAGGTTTTATAAATCGCAATTTGGACATGGAAACGTTCTTATGCAACATTTCTGTGCGTATGCACCGTTTATACATGAGGCCCCAGGTTTTCACTTGACAGAGGGCCTTGATTCATTTCACTGGGGCTTAGATATATATGTATGGACTTTCATCTTCCTCCATTTTTCACCTTTTTGGAATATGACAGTTGAAGGTATCTGAGCGTAAACTAATTCGACAGTGCTCCCAAAGTGTTTTCATTTGAAGACTACTTCTCCATTTAATGCTGTGAGTCTCATTTGGGCGGTCTTGGAATCTTGGCAGCTATGCAACTTAACCTCTGCTTATTGGTTCTTACGCCTTGGTGTGCCAGATTCTAGGCCTTCTATTGGCTGAGGGCATTGACTTATTACCCACAGACTTAGAGATATGGCTGGACCTTCATCTTCTTCCATGGTTCATATTTTGAGTGTAATTGTTGAAAGAATCTGATGCTAAACCATGGAGAGATGGTTCAAAAATTGATTTGAAGTCTTGCTCGCTGTTGAGTGTTGTCTTTGCCGTTTGAACTGTCTTTGAAAGCTCTGGCAGCTATGCAACTTAGCCTCTGTTGATTGTTTCTCAGGCCTTGGTGTGCCAGATTTCAGGCTTCCTTAGAGGTGAAACTCCACGGACGTCTGAGTTTTAGCTCTTTCCCATGGGTGAGTGATGGCCAGCCTGGGTACTGTCCAGACTCCAGTGATTGTTTGAGTCTAGGCAGCTTCTTCCTGTCATCATTGCTGCCCACTTGACATGTTTTTATTGTTGGGAGTAATTGAGTTACTAGTGTGAGAGAGTGAGCCTGAGGAGAGGAGGTCTTGGATGCAGGAGCACTGGCACTTCAGGAAGGAAACAGTGGCTGCTACACCAACAAGGATTTTCAAACAATACATACTGATTTACATGCAAAAGAGTTCTATTGTTATATTATTATTGTATTATTCTATTTACTTTTATTTATTTTTAAATAAATAAGTGATTAACCTGTGTTAATAGCATATTGTGGATGTGTGTGTCTGTGTATAGTGGTATGATGTGGGTGTGGGGCAGAGACAGATTTTCTTGCCTGGGCAACCAGACAGGTCAGAAATGGTGCTGCCTGTGGTGTTGGTAAGTTTCTCTGGTGGTTTTTGTTATTGTGTTTTTTTATTTCAATACTTGCTCTCTTTTTTGACTACACCTTCTTGACTGTGTTTTATTGGGACCAGCTTGTCTCGGATTGCCTTTGCCATTTCAGGCAAACCTTGCTGTGCCCTTTGTGCTCTTTGGAGCTCCATTGTTTAAGAGAGCTTTTTTGAATGGTATATATTTTAGTTTTAAAGATTCTATATTTGCCCTTTTGTGACTAGCAGGGTTTCCCCTTTCTACTGGGCTTTTTCGGGATATTTTTGGACTTAACTGTTCATAACTATTATAGAAATTCCCTTGGCTAGTTGCCCTAGAACTCCATGTGTCTTACTTTGTTTTTAACTTAAAATTGCCTTAACAGTGAAAATATTTATGAAACTATTACATAAGTCAGCAACCAGCACTAGACAGGATATCATTCCATGACAAGCACTAACATTTATACTTACGGCTAACTTAAATCAGGTTAATTTGTGGTTTCTGGTCAGTATCACAGGCAGATTTTTTGAGAAAAAATTTTTTGTTTGAACAAAATTGCAAAAAAGTTTAGATGGTCTTCTTAAAGCATATACAGTCTATCTGATCATCAGAAGGTGCTTAACAAAGCAGAATAGGTTAAAATACATCATACCCCCAAACTAGAGAGAATAATAAATTAAATTACACTAAGTTTGAAGTACATTGATATTTAATTAAATTGGTGAAAGGCACATTTTTAAAGAGCTCTTTTTAAATTTAACTGCATAGGCATAGGTTATCAGCATCCCACGATCCTGTGTAAAAAAAGAAGCTTTAGAAAATGGATTTTGTGCCTGATGCTACTACAACAGGACAGTTATAGTACAGTTTCTTTGCAAACAAAAATGCCAGGGAAAATTGGTTTCCAAGGTGGATTACAGAAAGGAATGGCTTTACTGCACATGATATTTGCATGGCAAAACACTCTGCAACGTCAGTGTACAAAGCACTTCATTTTCACGCGGCTCTCACAGTAAATTGAGCTACACTTTCTAGACTGTTGTTTCAACTAGTATTACTTTCTGGCATGCATGTAATTCTACAGGCACAAGCTCCTAGGCCTTCTACTGATATTTACATGACATTAGATGGTTTTATAAATGAATGAATGACTTTGTTATATATCAAAGCAAATAAGTGAAACATTTAATAAGAACTTTAGGTTTCTTCTCTATGTCTAATCAAAACTCCCACTCTTTATAAACCTATGTCACTCTATAGGAATAATGCTAGGTAGATTTGGAAGACGCAAAGCCTCACATTAAATATAAAAGTGAAGCTTTTAACTCTGTGCTTGGAACTATAGCGACTGAAAGTCAACAATATGTCGTAGGTTGGGCACTTTTTCCCTAATGGGGCTTTGTTTTGGATTTAGAGAAATGATTGGTGATTTAGTTTTGCATTGTTGGCATTTCATATTGATTCTGGACTGTAGAACAGGCTTTAGGGAGTTGATTAGTTTTAAAATGGTTGTACTTGAGCCTGCTGCAGGAATGAACTCTATATGTCTCTCTCACTGTGCTGGGGGGTTTTGGGATGGGGTTGATGTGTCTTGATCTCCACTTTACACCTACACTATAGGCAGACAAATATGAACTATTGTGGAATATTGCCATTTCTATTTTTCCAAAATGGTTGCATTATGTTTCTGTGTGAGCTCTACAGTAAATGCAGGATCTTTGTATATTTACATTTAACCTTGAAAAAAAAATGTATATATGTAATAATTAAACTCTGAATGACAAAAGCAAATTATTAAGGGTTTCCTTTGAAATTGTTAAAATTATAGCCTTGTATCATATAAGCTGCTTGAGTTATATTCCATGTGTTTTGTGGTTGGCACCCAAAGAGGTGGGGCTGCCTGCCAACCTCCACTAGGAACTGCCCTCTGCCCTTTAGTTTTGGAGGATCTTCCACATCTAACAGTGTTCAGATTAGTTTTTGGGTTTGGCTGGGCCATGTTTCCTAAAAACATGTTAAGGTCTGTTTCCACGGTCTGGGATTGTTGAGTATCTATACTAATAAAAGGCAAAGCCCTCACTGACTCACTCACTCACTCACTCACTCACTCACTCATCACTAATTCTCCAACTTCTTGTGTAGGTAGAAGGCTGAAATTTGGCAGGCTCATTCCTTACAGCTTACTTACAAAAGTTGGGCAGGTTTCATTTCGAAATTCTGCGCGTAATGGTCATAACTGGAACCTATTTTTTCGTCCATATACTGTAATAGACTGCAGCTTGATGGCCGTGGTAGGCGGAGTTGTGTCTTGTGTCATCACGCCTCCCACGTAATTGAGTGCCTGCCCATATAAGGTCAATATTCGTGGGTGAAGGACTGTGCTTAGCATATTCATAAGTAAAAATATCTAAATCACAAACTGATGTTAATTATATTTTGTCCATTAATACTTATTAAATAATTCCAAATAGTCTGTCCGCTTCCTTTCATAGCTTTTCTGATGGTTGTGCCGCTTCCAGGCATGTATTTTCATATTAAAGCATTTAACCAATCACATTTCAGCCATCATTTGTTGCCAGGCAGAGAGGACTTTACAATCCGTTGTGCAGGTACTCTAACACAGAATAAATGTCGATTAACCTGTTGCTTCAACCAATCAGATTTTGAGTTGGTGTCAGTACGGCCCTATAGCAGGCGAACAGCGACGTCACCGTATTCAGACCCATTGATTGGATAGAAGCTGATATGAGGAACTCTACGAGGCCACTGAACGCACCGCAAGCACTCCGAGCGTCCTCGCGCGCAGCACGGCCAACTCCATGGCAGGATTCTGGACAATATTTTTTGCCAGACACAGACCAGATTTCAAGACCACGAAAACCTGATGTTTGTCATGCTCCTCAAGCCCCAGAAGTTTCGATAATACAAGAAAAATTTCCCGCATGCAGCCTTCTCCAGTTTACACAAGAGCCACGGACCGGTTTTTGATCTGTCTCGGCTAAAAACAGAACTGACTATAATGTATGCCATGGATGATTTTTTAGGAAAATCTCCCGTTGATCTCCTTGACTTCCTTCATCTGAAAAATCTAAATGAGAGCATGGGGCGGCTGTTCACATTGGTATATTTGGCGGTGACCATTCCCGAGTACAATGCTTCTGTCGAGCGGACATTTTCAGCCCTAAAGCTTAAAATACTTATGCCAGAAATGCGACAGGGCAGGTTCGACTTGCAGCATTAGCATCGATGGCGATAGAAAGGGACTGAAGTGCATGGATGATCTGTTCAACAGAGTGATTAAACTGTTTTTGAGGAAAGAGAGGAGGATGCATTTTGTTTACAAATAATCCGAATTTTTGGTGAGTAAAATGTTGTGATTTTCCTAAATAATATTGCAAGTTTATGAGTTATTATTGATGTTTTTTATGTGTGTCGCGGCTGTGGCTGCAGTAGAAAGGAACTTGCTGACCCCTTGTCTATTCAATAAAGGCATTTATTGTGGATACATGAGTTATCTTATATATATATCTCTATCCCCGAACTACATACTGTCAAATAAACGAACCACATGCCGTGGCGCAACACAAGAGGCTTTGCCTCTAGCACTGATGTCAGAGGTTCGATTCCCAATAGGGGGTGCAGTGAGTGTGTACGTCTGATGAGCCCAGAATTAGGGCGAAACACATGCCGTGTACTCTTAGCATTATTTGACAGTAAAACAATTTCTATATATATATATATATATACACACACACATACATACATATCAGTTCTTCCTGATTCATTTTACACTTGCACCCCCTTGGTTTGAGAAGAAGTATGAAAAAATATGAGGTTAACGCAGAAAAACATATCACCAATTGAAGCTTTATAAATAATGGATACTTTATTCGCCATCAATAATTGTTTTGGTAAAGCCATACTCAGTGTAATCCTCCTTCCATTTTCTAATTTTTTCATGACTAGCCATGATTTAATGAATGGTAAAAAAGTAAGAGTGAAGCGACGGTGCCTTATGGAGGCAAGCAGGCTCGATGTAGTGCACGTCAAGTCGATCTAAAATGCGCGATCAGATTCGAAAAAATATATCTTTTCAGGTTCTATTTGGATATAAGTAGGTTCTATTTAGTCGACAGAAGTATCTTTGGTAGGAATGTAAGTTGAATTTAGTCTTTAAATTTCTATGGTGAAGAAAAATTTATGCAATGATGACTAAATTTAACTTGCATTCCTACCAAACATATTTCTGTCGACTAAATAAAAATTACTTATATTTAAAATTTAAATAGAACTTGAACCGATACGATAGTTCATAATACCCACGCAGCACTTAAGTGCACGTAAGAGCGGGAGTCATCCGTTTTAACAAGCAGCGTATTGCACTGATACGAAATAGCCTGCCCATTTAATTATTTAGGAATGAATAGATAAATTAAGATTTTGTACAAATAATGTTTTTCATTTTTCTTCCTCGATGGATTCTGGCACCCCCAGCAACAGCTGCTCGCACCCCAAAGGGTATATATATATATATATGTATGTGTGTATGTGTGTATGTATGTGTGTGTATGTAAGTATATATATGTATGTATGTGTGTGTGTGTGTGTGTGTGTATATATATATATATATATATATATATATATATATATATTGTGGCTTGTGCCTCCTCCAGACTGAGAGGGGCGTCCGTCCTGGTTATGTTGGGGCCTCGGCAAAGGGCTTGGAAGCCCAGCCCTGTAGGGACCCGTGGCCACCGCCAGGCGGCACCCCGATGCCGGTATATCCCGTGTGGTAGGAGCCCAGCCGGGACGCCCAGGAGGACCAGAGGAGGGCTTGTGCCTACTCCAGACCGAGAGGGGGCACCCGTCCTGGTTATACTGGAGGCCTCGGGTAGAGGGCTTGGAAGCCCAGCCCTGTAGGGACCCGTGGCCACCGCCAGGCGCCGCCCCAATGCCTGATTATCCCAGGAGCCCGCACTTCCGCCACACGGGGGTGTGCCCGCGGGAGATTGCCGGGAAGCAGCTGGAGCCCATCCGGGTTCCTATAACAGGGGCCGCCTCCTCCAGTCAGCAGTGAATGTCGGGTGGAAGTGGACAGAGCTGGAGAGAGGACTGGAGGCGGCCAGGAAAGAAAGGTACAGGAACTGTGAGCCCTGGACTTTGGGGAATCGGTGCAGAAGGCACTGGGGTTTGTGGTGCACATTCAATTTGTAAATATTATTGTAAATAAACAGTGTGTTGTGGAACTATGTTTTCCGTCTGTCTGTGTCCGGGTCAAAGTTCATAATATGTATATATATATGTACAATATATGTGTATATATATATATATATATATATGTGTATATATATATATATATATTGTCAGGGATTCCAGGGGCCATGACCCGGCCGGGACGCCAGGAGGGACCGGAAGAGGGTCAGAGCCCTGCCTGGATCACGTGGGGTTGCCTTCCGGTTGCTTTGGGGGCCACGGGTCAAGGGCATGGAAGCCTTTCCCTGTAGGGGCCCGTGGTCACCGCCAGGAGGCACCCCGATGTGGGGAAGACCTTGGGTGTTACCCGGAGGGCTGACAGGAGGACAGCCGGCACTTCCGCCACGCTGGGGCGTGGCCAACCGAGGAATGCCGGGAACACCTGCTGCTCATCCGGGTCCTCTATAAAAGGGGCCGTCTTCATTCATTCGAGGCTAGAGTCGGGTGGTAGAAGGACGAGGCAGAAGAGAGTGGAGGCGGCCCGAAGAAAGGCATTTGTGGCCAGGACTGAATAAACGTGGTGGTGTTTTAACAAGATGTCTGCCTGTCTGTGTCCGGGCCAAGTTCACAATATATATATATATATATATATACAGTATATATATATATATATATATATACAGTATATATATATAGTGTGACGGACAGCCGGGTCCCATGCCCGGCCAGGACTCTGCTGCATACATCCCGGGGGGCAGCCACCATGGACAGTGCAATGCCTCCCCCGGGGAGCCTGGGGGCAGCCTCCCTGGCGGTGGGTCCTTCCTCAGTATCCCCCGTGGCTCCATGGGACATGGAGTCCACCACAGTCCGGTTGGGAGATGGGGTGGCTGCTAGGGGGTGCCGCAGAGAGCCAGCCGCCACAATGGACAACTTACCGGACCAACCCGGAGGTGCAATTAAGACCAGCTGGTCAGGCACCTGGAGCACTTCCGGTGGGCTATAAAGCAGGCAACCTCCCTCCATTAGTGGCCAGAATCGGGAGGAAGAGGACGAGGTTGCCTGGGAGGAGTGGTGGTGGCAGGAAAGGTTGTTTAAGTTTGTGCTTTGTGTTTTGGGGACTGTGTTGGGCCTGTGGGACACGGGGAAGATGTGCCCCACGGCTGAAGAAAAAAGAATAAAGCCTTTGTTTTGTACACGTGCCTCTGCGCGGTCTGAGCCGGGTTGGGTGCTATATAGTGCCTTATTACAATATATATATATATTTCAAAATGTTTCCTTTTCTTTTTCATTACTTCTTTAACACACTACTTTTCCGCTGCGAAGCGCGGGTATTTTGCTAATTAGCATACATATTTTGTCCCGTGGACAGACTGCAAGAAGGCAGGAAAATAGTTGGGGCAATAGCCAGGCTACCACGTTTATTTCTAGGCATTGTGCCAAAAACAAAACAACAAAAAAATATATAATTTTGTGTGCTAGGCACAAGGATTTGGCATATTGAACATGAAAGTAAATATCACAATAAATACTAGTTAGCAGGAGCTTCGCCTCCATTGACTGCTGGTTCTGGAATTAGCTGCCATTCTCTGGGAAATGCACATTTTTATTGCATCCCAACGGGAAAGGGAAGAGCCTCATTGGGGCAGAAGAAGGGTGCTAGGCCACCTGTTAGAACTGACTTTTGCAATGTGTGAGACTCGAATGAATATTTAGCTATTTTCCATTTCTAGTCATGTATGATTCCTTATTCCTTATATTTAGTCTTTGGCTATCATTTAACTATTGTGATTGGACATATAAGTCCTTATTGGTGCACGGTTACCCACCTAATTAGAACATTTGGTATTTTCCATTTTTCTACCTATGCTCTCAACCATGCATGCATGCATGCAAACCAGGGAATAAAGCGAACAGCATGGGTTTGCATTGGTGCTCCTAAAACATTTTTCTTTATTTCCCTTTAAAGAACTAAACATTGCTGATTAATTTTCCAATTTTCTTCATTAAAACATTACAAACCCAAGGTTAAAATATTCCACCACCTCACAGACATTATGTATACCTACGAAAGGATGATTTCCACACTCAGTTTATTATTTTGCCACAATCTTATCCTCCAGATCCTGAAACCAATTTCATACAGTAAGTGTGTGTGATCTAAGGGAAACTGGACATGTTTTATAACTTCATTTTAATCGTAATTTAACTTAATCCTGATACTCTGTATGTTCAATTCATCATAACAACTATTCATGGTGGCTCTAAAATCGGTATTGACCCCTACTCTCTTTTCTGTTTCTTTTCCGGTTTCTTTGTGGTGGTGGCCTGCGCCACCTTCACCTACTCAAAGCTTCATGATGCTCCAACAATGATGGACGGATTAAAAGGAAGAAGTCTACGTGACCATCATCATCATCAAGCCCTTCCGTGAGAATCCTAAATCCAAAGAGGACTGTTTCATTTATGTTAGGTAGAATGCCCAGAGGGGACTGGGCGGTATCATGGTCTGGAATCCCTACAGATTTTATTTTTCTCCAGCCGCCTGGAGTTTTTGTTTTTCTGTCCCCTGGCCATTGAACCTTACTCTTATTCGATGTTAATGTTGATTTATTTTTTATAATTATGTCTTTCATTTTTCTATTCTTTAATATGTAAAGCACTTTGAGCTACTGTTTGTATGAAAATGTGCTATATAAATAAATGTTGTTGTTGTTGTTTATGGTTCCCCAGGATAAGTCATTGTTTATCCTCTTTACTTTTTTGCCTTACAGTCTTTATGTACAAACCCTACCACAGTCTTGGCTGGGTCTGTATTATAAACTCTTCTAATTAATTTCAGTGAACTGGCTCTGTGGAATAAAGGGGATGCTACTACAGAGTACCACTCTCTCCATAGTCAGTTCCTACTTTATGCCTAATGCTAACAAAATAGGCCCCAAAACTTTGTGACCCTGAATTAGATTTAGTGGGTCTGAAAATATGTACTCTTCTTCTCTGATAAATGCAGTTTTGTTATACTGCCACAAAGCTCCATGTTGCTGTCTGTGTACAACATACAATTTTTCCATGATCCTGTATGGCAACTCTACATCAAGCCCACCACTGGAGAGTGCAAGTATGCCCTGTGATGGATTGTGAACATTTCCAGGAATAGTTCCTCTTTTGAACATAATGCCACTGGTCTAGGTGTTAGCTCCTTGACCTTTTTATGCTTTGCTTGTGGTGCTTCTTGAGCCTATGACATTGCTTTCATTATGCCACCATCCAGTTGCATAGCATTGCTGTCATTGTTGCTGGGTGCATGTGGGCTTGAAAGAAGGATATGTGACTTAAGAATGATAATTTTTATAAAAAAACACAGCCACAGGCGGATTTAGGTGGTCATTAGCCCATAGGCTACTCTTTGTGTGGGCCCCCTGTTGCAGAGGAAATAGACAGCCCCACTTACTCATAATGCTTTACCAGAAAAAAAAAAAACAAACTATTTACTGCCACGTGTAATAGCATGCTGGGAATATTACATAGTCAAAACAGAAATATCTTGACAGCCTTTACTATAAATAGCAACTCTACAGATAAAAGGCATTAACAGTGGATCTGTAAGTTAATAAATGCTTTTAGCTTTCTAAACCAATAGGTGCAATAATGGCAGTAGTATACAGGCCACACTATATTACTGAGGCAAAGTCAGACATATAAAAAAAAAACAAATAAGACCCATAAAAATACAATACACTAACACATCAGTAGCACAAATTAATAACGGAACAGCAGCACAATCATGCAGCAAATACACATTTTTCTACCTTTAGAATATTTTCTTCCTTGTTTTCCTGGCAGAGAAGTCCTTAATGAGACTGGTAAAATCCAGTTTGCACAGAATATCACTTTCAATGGACATCAGAGACAGGTGATTCAGTCTGTTTTGGTCCATTGTGGATCTCATTCTGTTTTTAAATAGTCCCAATTTTGAAAATGAACAATCCCAACTAACAATTATTACAGGCAAAGTCATAAATATCCAGAGTGCTATATCAACATTTGGAAGCACTGACTGTAATTTTCTTCCTCATATTAGCAGCAGTGACCTTGTTGAGATGTCCTTGTTTGCTTTAATAAATTCTCTGAATTGTCCAATTTCGTTCACAAAATCTTCCTCCAGATTACCTGCGTATTTCTTCTGGAGATTAGCCGCTGCAGTTCGAACATCTTGTACAGAGAGGGAATATTTTTTAGAAATTCAAACGTCTGTTCAATATCTTTGTATGAGTGATACCTCCGATCCAGTTTGGCAACGGGTCGGCAATAAAAATTATTGTTTTGAACTTGTCTCGGCCTGATCGTTCACAGTCAAGTTCAATGAATTCATCTGCTACTTTTTTCCTTTTCTGTGCCGTTGTGTGTCCACTTGTAGTGTTGGGACGCAGTTGGCGACATGTTTTTTGCACCACTCTCAAAGTTGTCATCTCACAGGCCAGCTGCATAATTCCTCAATGAGTTGATCAGATTAATGGCATCACATAAATCCAAATCAACAGAGCAGTGCTAGTCTTGTGAAAGTGTTGCAGTATGCTGTGCCACATGTTACACAAAAAGGAAATCGCTAGTTTTTCCATCTTCGCATACGGTATCCTGGCTTCATCCCGAGCAGTAAGGTTTTATTTTGGGTCATCAGCTAACTTTTGCAGTGGCTCTTGAATTCTGCCATATTCTGAGGCAGAACTTTTATTGCTAGTGCATGTGCTGACCATCTAGTGTCTGAAAGGCCTTTCAAAGTCTCTATCCTGTGGTTGTCATTAGGCTCTAAACCTGCTGTAATTGTCTGCCAATGGGAAGTGGACTTGGAAGAAAAATTAAAAAGTGTCTGGACGAAATTAAAAAATTCCTCCGTCTCAAGGCAGCAGTTAAGTCCCACCAAATTGAGCGTGTGTGCAGTGCACACTACCCACTGAACCAAAGGGTTGATCAATTTGATGCGTGCTTGCAGGCCACTGTAAACTCTGGATATGCTGGCCGCATTATCTAACCCTGGCCTCTGCAGTCACTTATGTCATTGTCCATGTCTTCTCAAACACCAAGAACAGACTGGCACAGTGACTTTCCTGAATGACTGAATTGGTAGAAACTTGACAAAACGCTCCGCGATGCAGCCGTCAGGTGACACATAGTGCATAATGAATGTGAGCTAGTCTGTGTGTGTGTAACATTTAGAGTAGAATTGACACAGATTGAAAAGTACTTTGCCATTTTTATGTGACTGATAATCTCTGTGAGGACCCGCTCTCCCATCAGTTCAATAAATTCTAACCATGTTGTTGATGACAGAATGATGGCGTTCCCTTACCAGCATTGCCCTATTTTTCGACGTGCACTTTCAAGAATGGTTCAAACTCACTGATATCTTCCAGCACACCCATGAAGTTTCCATTATCAGGATGTCCAAAAAAATTTCATTGTCTTTTGAAAGATAGCTTTTCATTTTTGTGATTCACTATCATATTTTTTTTCTGGCATTTTGCCAATATGCTGTCCAGTTACCGAGAATGACACAGTGGTATGGTATGAAATCAAAACAAAATTGACGTTAACTGGGTCTCATCTACCCAATTAGCTGTTTAAATTTTAAAATGTTTCTTATTGGCCAATGGGTGTCAGGGAGGTGGTATTCTTTTAAATAAATTAAAAAGTAATTGAAATTAGTCTGGCCAATCCCAGGCCCCTGCACACATGGGGCCCCTAGGCTGCAGCCTAGCCCAGCCTGTGCATTAATGCGTGCCTGAAGACAGCATAGCACACTAAACTCATCGCTTTTCTGAGCTTTACTAAAAAGGATGGATTGAGCTTTATTTAAAAGGAAGGGCGAATAAATTTTTGGAAAATCTTCTATTGCTCAGATTTTTCAAGATTAAGATTTAGTAATGTGTAATGACCTTCAGTTTGTTTTGCAATTTTCGTCAGACGATCTGTATTCTTGTATAATAAAATTTGGCTGTCTTTTGACCATGTCCGTGCCTAAAGTCATAATGTGATGGCCATCACTATTAAACAGCTCATTAACATCATGAGGTGGCACGGTGGCTCAGTGGTAGTGCTGCTGCCTCACAGTAAGGAGACCTGGGTTCACTTCCCGGGTCCTCCCTGCGTGGAGTTTGCATGTTCTCCCGTTATCTGGGGGCTCTGGTTTCCTCCCACAGTCCAAAGACATACAGATTAGGTGCATTGGCGATACTAAATTGTCCCTGTGGTGGGTTGTCACCCTACCTGGGGTTTGTTCCTGCCTTGTGCCCTGAACTGGTTGGGATTGGCTCCAGTAGCCCCCTGTATTAGGATATAGTGGGTTGGACAATGACTGATATTAACATCATGTTGCACTATTTTATTTGAATGAAGTTTTAAATAGTTACAACAAAAAGATGGATGTTCCCTGAAAAGCTTAACTTTCAACATAAATATAAACATCCAAATTGCTGTTTCTCAAATCAGGTTGGGGAGCATGAACTAATTCAAGTGCATTGTTGCATCCACCACATGATGAAATAGCTCAGGATCCTATTTGGCAACCCCTACAGAAATTACCATCTATCTGCCACAACCATGTGGTATGTGGGTGTCCCCTTGGCCTGGACCATCCACTTAGGTCTTCAACAATGAAGATCCTACGTGCCAGGTTACCCTCAGGGACTCGCACCACACCCTCTGCAGACAGACACTGCTCGTGGTTATGCCCAGCAGATCATTAAAGGGCTGGCCTTGACATCCAGCAACTTTGGAGAGATCTAATGATCTCAGGATGATCGCCCAGGGCAGCTCAATCAACTGAGTTGAACGCTCAACAAAAATCGACAAAGGCTGCAACGAAACTCTGCTGATATTCACTTCTACACTCAATGAGAACCCTCAGTACAAGGATGCAGTCGATGGTACACTTCTTAGGCATAAAACCAGACTGCTCTGGTCAGGTGAGCAAGTGGTCATGGATCTTATTGAGGATAACCCTAGCAAGGGCCGTACCTAGCACTGAGAGCAATGTTATCCCCCTGTAGTTGCTGCAATCCAGGTGATCACCCTTCCCTTTCCAGATAGTGGAAACAAGTCCCATTTTAAAGTTAGTTGGGATAATGTCTGTCTCCCAGATGTAAGCAAAGATTGCTTGTAATGCCAGGAGGACAGTTTTGCCACCAGCCTGGTGAAGTTCACCCCGGATACCACAGACCCCTGTAGACTTCCCCACCTTCAGCTTGTTCATCACCTGTGCAATCTCAATGAAAGTGGGTGCTTCACAGCTACTTTTAGGTTCAGCCTCAAGTCCTACCCAGAGGATCAGCTTTAAACAGCTGCTCAAAGTAGCCAGCCCAGCGGGGCAAAACTGCAGAGTCATCTGCAAGGACCGTCTCATCGCCCAGCCCTGACTGTGACTCTCCAACTAACAGATTCGGACAAGTGTAATGCTTCAGTTCCTCTGTAAGCAGGACATGAGTCAGTAGTCTATAGATGGTGTGTCACTTCCTCACAAATTCTAACAAATGCTTCCTTATCTGCCCTCAGAGCCCTGACAGCCGTCCTTCTCAGTTCCCAGTACAGACAGGAGTTGTCATCAAGCTGTGTAGAGTGACTCCTCTCGAATATTTTTTGGGTGCACTGAAACACCTCCTTCTGGGAACACCATGAATAACAAATTAACCCTTAGCAACCTTCAGGGTCTTGTCACGTAAGGTCTCCCACATCACATTAGGATTAGCACTTGCTCCCAAGTCTGTAAATTCCTCACACAAACTCTGTTCAAATTCACTAGAAACAGCCTGATCCTGGAGTCTGGTGGTAGCCTACTGGACCTAAGCTGGATCTTCAGAGTAGCAACAACAAGCTTGTGGTCATAATTCATAAACCTGGCACTTCTGTATACCCTGCAGTTCTGTAGGAGCCTGCAGTGTCTGCCCGCGAGGATGTAATAGATCTCCTTCACCATGCCACCACTATTGGAATATCAAGTCCAATGATGCGGCTCAGGGCACTAGAATCAAGATCCAGTGATCCGCAGGCCCTGACCTTTTGCAAATTCATAGAATATGGAGCCCTTTTCACCACATTTGCCAGACCCATGGGAACCAACATAATCCTCATAGCCAGCGCTGTCAGTGCCCATGGCCACCTTGAAGTTGCTCATGACCACAGGATTGTCACCTCTTGAGCACCCACCAAACACCAAGCAAAGTTTCGAATAGAATGTCTCCCTCACTGAGACATAACTCACCGCGGTCGGAGCATAAACTGAGACAACAGATGAGGCATCCAGAGAGTGCCTTAATCTGAGCCTCATAACACATTCACTGAAAGGAGTAACATCTAACACCATTGGGAGGAGCTAATCCACCACAGCAACAGCTACTCCCTGAGTATGACAGCCATCAGAGTGACCAGACCAGTTAAAGGTGTACCCACTTACAGAGATCTGGCCAATCCTTGGTCTGCATACCTCTGGGAGTGCTGCCACTGAAATGTGGAGTTTACAAAGCTTCTCTGACAGTAGAGGAAGATGGTCATCATGCCAGAGAGACAAGACATTCCACGTGCTTACCCGGATGGGCCACCTCAAATTAGGACCGATGTGCTGCTGTGCAGGGGGAGACACCTCAGCACCATACCAGTTCCAATCCCCAACAGGCCTGACCCCATTGGCTCTCTGGCAGTTTCAGCTCTTCCAGAGATAATGTAAACAGCCTTCATCTGGGCGGCTGCAGCAGAGCTACTCCTGCAGGAAAAAGAAAGGAGTCCTGTATGCTGTTTAAGAGATCTGTGAAGTATTGTACTGTGGCTGGAGTGCCCATCATGCCACCAACCCCCAATTTATCCTTGCAAGTTGAAGGACCTTTTCTAGGGCCGGATGAAGTTTAACAACATACCCAGGGCAAGTTATTTATCCTTACACAAGAATTTTCCATTGCTGAAGCCAAAAATTTCTTGTGCGGTGCAGTCAGATTATTAGATGGGTCAGTTCTGTGCTCATCCAGATTTATATTGTTATTCAAAAAATGACAATAATCTTCATCCTATGAATGCCAGAGTCATTTTTATAGAAATGCACATGTAAGTCCTCTTTAATTGTTTTACAAAAATCTTACTTTGAAGAATAAAAACAGAATGTAATTAATCAACTGGAATGTAAATGTTTATAAATGTTCCCAACTTTTCCCCACGTAAACAATATAAATGCTCAGCCTTTGAATTATTGAGTGACAGCATTATCATATGCAGATTATTATCTGGACTAACTGCCTTAATACCATGCAAATGCTGAAACTGAAAATAGCTGTTACTGATAGTCAAGGTCACACATCATGCCACAGCTATTTTCAGTATTTTGCTTGCAGAATACACAATGAACTGTGGCATGCTTTCTTCTTTTGCTTCTTGGGATGGCCATAAGTAGCCTGCAAGTGACATAAGCCAGGTGACATCAAATGCCATTTAGCAAAGGTACCTGTCTTTCACAAAGAAGGCATTCAATCTGTAGTGAGTATGCATTTGATTTATAGCATCAAGAGATTAAAGAAAACCCTTAGGAATTACAGTCAGTGTATTTCTTTTACAACTTCAGAGTCTTGGGTTCAAATAATATCTTGGCCACTGACTGGGTGGGATTTTCTTTTAGAACCCTAGGATTTCCTCCCATATCCCAAAGACAAGTATATTAGATTAAAGAATACATTTGGCAAGATATTTTGCATAATCAAGATATGCTGCCATTTGCACTAATAAGATTTATGTCTTTAGATTATGCACATAGTAAGTATTGGCATTTTCCATTTTTATGAAACTCTCATTATTGAAAAATTTTGTTTTACCCTCATTAGCTTGGTGAGTTGCATGCTAGTTGAATATGCATTTAAGAATTTCACACAACAATTTGTACACACAACAATATTAATGATACTACTAGTTTACTGTGTGATTACCTTTGATCACTAGGGGTATGATGACTACAGTGGTAGCTACAGTAGTTTTGTGAAAACTAAAGTTATAAACATTTTCTAAAAGTATGTTTTTGTATGTTGGCTTTTTTTTATTTATTATTTTTCTTTTTATTTTATTTTTATTATGTTTATGATACATTTTTAAAACAAAAAGGTATACAACAGGGAACAGAAAGGAAGTGAACAACAGTGTAACCTACACAGCATCCACTGCCCATGCCCAGTCAATCCTCTAAATATCCTAGATAGATATTTTGTACAGAATGCCCCATAAAAATACCCTGGTGATATTGTCAATGGCCTTTTCAGCATCACAGCAGAATGGAGGTGATGTATTAGAAAAAGATGGATCAACTGTGATAGAGTACAAGAGTCTACACACATTTTCAGAGGCTAAGCCTGAGAAAACAAGACAAGCCCTGTGTGGGTGAAACAGATAACAGATAACTGCCACAGTAAAGTTTTGGCCACTAATTTTATATCAGTGTTCATGTGGGAACTTTCTGCTATAGAAGAAGGGTGTTAACAGCAATGTTAATTCCAAGGTTCAGGTGTACAAGAGAAATGACCTCCCCAAGCATGTCAAAGACTGGGAAGAATAACTGATCTGGAGGTTAGCTATCCAAACCAGGAGCTCTATTATGGAAAGCAGTGGCTTCTTAATTTCAAGTTAGGAAAATCTAAATGAGAGGTGTTATTATCTGAGAGGTGGGGGAGAGGAAGGCCATTAATAAAAAAAATTAATAGTTTAGGGCAAGAAGCTGGAGGAATTGGAAAATAGTAGAGACTAGTAATCAAGAAATTTCTCATTAATTGAATGGAATTCATTACAAATAGTACCAGATTTTGTATAAATGTCGGGGTTAGGGAGTCATTTACTTTGATTATTTGCTTGATGTAGCCCCAAATAAATAAAGACAAACTCAAATCAGGGGATGAGAAATGTATTTTAACTATAAAAACAGACTATAGATTAAATAAAAAATATACGCACAAAGCGGCACTAATACGAATAACTTAATTTCCATCTTGAATAACCATAAAGCTTGTACAATTCAGTTCTGCTCTTCCGAGACAAATACGGCCTTATTAAATGTTAGAGCATTAACCAACAAGATGTTTTCCATCAATAATCTTGTTAGTAATAGGAAAATCAATTTTATTGCATTAAGTGAAACATGGCTTAGCTTTGATGGTGCGGCTGTTTTACTCGTATCCGCACCATCAGATTACAGCTTTACTCATGCAGATTGCCAAGGTAAGAAAGGCTGTGGTTTAGCAAATATTTATTTGAGCCGGTTAAAGTGTAAAGATCTCGGCTTTGGTACATTCAAGTCCTTTGAGTATCTTGTCGTGGTTATTTAGGGAATTTCTCAGTCTCTAGTATTGTCCGTGTATAGACCCCCTAAATACAATATGTTTCTCTTTGAGGAATTCGCAGTCTTGGTGTCAATTATAATTACGAACTATGATACGTTCCTAATGGTTGGCGACTTTCATTTTCATATTGATAATCAGTGTGACCCAAAAGCAAAAGAATTCATTGACCTCCTGGACTCTTTTAATTAGAGCCAGCACTTTAGTCAGCCAACACACAAAGCAGGGCACATGTTGCTTTTAGTAATTACTAAAGGACTAAAAGTTGATGTTAGGCAGATCGTTGATAATGGTTTATCAGACCATTTTCTTTTCCTATTTAATATAAAAATAATGATAAAAAAAATTAATGAGAAGAATATTGTTAAAAAACGCTTCTTTGATTCATCTGCAGCTTCAAAGTTTACAAACATTCTAAGCAACCAGTCCGTTTGTAGTGCTTACTACAATAGCGAGGATAATGTAAATAGTAAGGTGGAAAATTTTAATACTATAGTGAGAGCTGCCGCTGACATAGTCGCTCCTGAAAAGAGAGTTAAAAAATCCTCCAGCACTGCTACACCATGGAAGATCCCATGCTCCCATTGCTGTTTGGGAGCCCTTGAACCCTACACTGTCGGTAATGTCACCGATGTGCTAGACAGTTGAGGCAATAACAATTGAGCAAGGGGATTGTATAAAAAAGTGCAAAAATGCTTTTATTAAAAAACAATCAAAAACAAAGTGTTCAATAAATAAAGTGCAGTGCTTTCAAAATTCAATGAATAATCCAATAAAAGAAAAACGTGGAGTTTAAAACAATACAAAAAAACAATCCTTTTAAAATGAGGTTAAAACATTCCTCAGGAATCAGTTTTTAAAACAATGACAAGCTCGGTGCATCTTTTCTGTTAACGTCTCACCTGCTTCTCCGGCTAGGGCTATGCAGCAGGCGAGACTCTCTCAGCAGCTGCCCTTTTCTCATGCACACATACACAGGTCTGGAGACCTCCCGATCCTGGCTTCAATCTGGCACTCATCCCAGACTAGAGACTTGGACTCCTTGGTCTTCAGGACGCCCACACCAAGGACTTCACCTCCAAGCCTCGCAACTCCCGTTGCCTTTCCGGCCTTCCGCGGCCAGTCGCCTTTCCCTAGTCACTCCCGCTACCTGCTCGCTCAGTGGGAGTGACTTCCAACTCCAACCCCTGGATGTAGGCCCAACACCCAGGCTTCCTTGCAGCTGCCCGCGAGTGCTCGTTCGCTCGCACACACACTCCGCGAGTCTCTCTCTCTCTCTTGCACTGCCTTGCTTCCTTGCTCCCTATAACCTCCGTCATCTTTTCCTTTCTCTCGTTCTTTTTTTCTTTTCCACCTATCCCAACCAACTCTTGCTTCTTTTATACAGCGAGGGGCCATAGCAGCTGCAGCACATTAGCCACGGGAACAATCACGGTTGTGGGCAGTCCCTCACCTGTGCACTCGGTGAGAAACGCCCAAACCCCTGATTGCCCCGCGGCTTGCTACGACTACTATGCCCCGTCACGAAGCAGCGAGCGTGGTGATTATTTATTTAAAAACGGCCTTTGTTCAGCGAGCTGTGGACCCATAACACCACAGGGGGTCTTCCCAGACTGTCTTAAGACTGCTGTAGTTAAACCCCTCTCAAGAAAAATAATCTCGACTCTGACTCTGCGTTTCATAATTTTAGACCTATTTCTAACTTGCCTTTCTTAAGTAAAATTCTAGAGAAGGCAGTCATTATGCAGCTAAATGACCACCTCAATAAACATGCTATTATTGATAAGTTTCATTTGGGTTTTACAACAACTCACCGTACAGAAACTGCACTCGTTAAAGTAGTATATGACTTGCGGGTAAATGCAGACAGACGCCGTGTATCTGTTCTTATCCTCTTAGATTTAAGTGCTGCATTTGATACCATTGATCACAATATTCTTAGAAATTGCCTAGTCAATGGGTGGGCCTCTCTGGCAGTGTCTTACATTGGTTTGAGTCTTACCTGGCAGGTAGAAAATTCTTTGTTAGTTGTGATAATTGTACTTCAAAGACACATGACATTGTATATGGTGTTCCACAAGGAACTATCCTGGGTCCACTGCTCTACATGTTACCGTTAGGTCAGATTATCGCACGGCATAACGTGAGCTACCACAGCTATGCCAATGACACACAGCTGTATTTATCAATAGCGCCTAATGACCCTGACTATCTTGGTTCACTGACACAATGTCTTACTTTTGTTTCTGAATGGATGAGTAGTAATTTTCTCAAACTAGATAAGGAGTGATTGGCAAAAATGGATATAATGAAGGAATTAGAAGTAAACTTGATCCATTAGAAGTCAAGATAGAGGTAAAGAATGTATGTGTAATTATTGATTCTGACCTAAATTTTAAATCACATATTAATCAGACTACTAGAACAGCATTTTTTCATTTAAGAAATACAGTCGACCCTTGACATACGACTGGCCTGACATGCAAACAACTTGATTTACGACCAAAATTTTGGTTTTGATTAACGACCAACATCTTGCATTACAACCTGAATGCGGTCACGTGTCACTTGTGCGATTGTAAACAAACAGCTGAGAGTGTTCATAAGCGTCAGTCGGAGCCCAGATACATGTGTTTGTGGACGTAATTTCGGTCAGTGCAGTGATTTATCTATATATATAATTCACTAAGACCATGGCAAGCAAGATGCATAATTGCTAACTAAGGAAGAGAAGGTAACGAAGGTAAAGAAAGTGATTGTTAAGGGATGTTAGCTAGCGGGCTGGCGCGGCACATGATGATGACATCAGGCTGAGTCAGCACCGGCTTGCTTTGGAGTGTATTATTGCAGCAGTTCACAACACGGCCAGCTTTGACCTGAGTGCTCGACTACTGTCATTATTAACTTGAGAAACAGCGATCACAATAGAAACAAAGAAGGAAATTGTGCAGAAATATGAGAGTGGCGTTTGTGACCGATCTCGCTAATATGTACAGCATGTCGAAATCCACCATCTCGACAATTTTACAAAGAAAAGATTCGCATAAGGAGGTTCCTTCTAAACAATAACCATCTTCCATTTCATTCTCCTCCTCCTCCCTTCCTGCAGCCCAAAGATATGAAATTAAATAGTGAGTACAGTATGAAATTGTTGTTTCTGGTAGGCTAGGCACTTTTTATAACTTTTTGGTTTGTACATTAGAAAAATTATTGGTGTTTTGGTAAGGTATGCGCATTATACAACCCTTTTTTTTATGAAAAGGTTAAGTAAGTTTTGCTGTGGGAGGTTCTGAGCGCATTATGGGTATTTCCATTATTTCTTATGGGAAAAATAGTCTTGACTTACAACCAATATGAGTTACAACCAGCCCTCGCGAACGAATTAAGTTCGTAATTCAAGGGTCCACTGTATAGTAAAAGTTAGACGTCTTATAACACTGCAAGATGCTGAGAAATTAGTTCATACTTTTGTTTTCAATTGGCTAGATTACTGTAACACACTCCTCTCCGTACTACCCAAAAAAGACATCAATCGATTGCAACTGGTGCAGAATGCAGCTGCTAGAATCTTAACTAGGAAAAGAAAATCCGAGCACATCTCTCCAGTTTTGATGTCACTACATTGGTTACCCGTGCCATTTAGAATTTGCTTTAAAATAGTGCCTATGGTTTACAAAGCCTTTTATAATCTCGCTCCATCCTATATTTCAGAATGCCTTTCACCTTACACTCCAACCTTAGATCTTCAAATGAGTGTCTGCTTATAATTCCAAGAGCTAAACTTAAAAGAAGTGGTGAGGCAGCCTTCTGCTGTTATGCACTTAAAATCTGGAATAACTTATAAATAGAAATTTGCCAGGCTAATGTGGTGGAGCACTTCAAAAAAACTGCTAAAAACTTATTATTTTAACATGGTTTTCTCATAGATTCATTTTAGCTTAACCCTGATATTCTGTATATGCATTTAATCATCATTATCATTCATGGTGGCTCTGAAATCCGTACTAACCCCTACTTTCTCTGCTGTTCTTTTTCCGGTTTTCTGTGGTGGAGATCTGTGCCACCACTACCCGATCAAAGCACCGTGCTGTTCCTACATTGATGGATTGAAGGCCAGAGGTCCACATGACCATCATCATCAAATCCTTCCATGTGAAGCCTGAAAACCATGAGGACTGCTTAAGATCATTTATGTTAGGTAAAATGCCCAGAGGGGGCTGGGCAGTCTTGTGTCCTGGAACCCCTGCAGATTTTTTTTTTTTTTCTCCAGCCTCCCTGGCCATCAAACCTTACTTTTATTCTATTTTAATCAGTATTGCCTAATTTGATTTTGTATATTTTGTCTTTTTTCTCTTTCTACATCCTGTAAAGCACTTTAAGCTACATCATTTGCATAAAAATGTGCTATATAAATAAATAGTGTTGTTGTTGTTGTTAATAGATAGACAATGGCACTCTCTTTTGTTATTAGTAATGAGATGGTCATAGTTTTCATTGTACAGGGACAGCAAAACTCCTTTCCAAAGATGTAAATTTAGATCTGAGTTCAGCAATTTTGTGAGTTTTAGTGAGTTAAGTTTTAGCAAGGTTTGGTGAAAGGAAAGTGAAATTATAAGTGAATCCTATAGTATGTTCCCAAAATGTACACAGCCTAGATTTTATGTTAGAAACTCACTAAGCTTGCTTCTAAATTGTTCAGACAAAAAATCTGTAATTCATAGATGATGTGTTAAACAGGCTGAAATCTCAATGACAAGAGAGGGATAACATATGGCATCTGGCTTTCCAAAGTGAGACAGAAAACACATAGGGCCCCCTCAAAGCCCAACAAAGAGTATGGAGAACAATTTCTATAATCATAACTAGTTTAAAGAGAAATTAACACCCAATCACACTTGACATTAAGCAACCTGTAGAGAGAGAGATAACCAGGACTCAAAAGTTGACACAAACCTTCAATAAACTACTGAACTAATTAAGAACAATAGCAGTTCAGCATTAGCAAAATCTCAGCAGATATTCCTGCCTAAAGATGACACAGTGAAAGTTCTGCAGAAAAAGAGCTGAAAAAAACAAGAAAATCACAAAGGGAAAGTACTACTTGAAATAGAATTGTTCACTGCCTTAAACACTTCCACAGGGAGTCAAATGTTGAGTGAGAGGATCTAAAACTCAATTTCAGTTTAGCAACGTAAAGCAGAAAAGGTGGGAGTTTGGCATATCAGACTCTCCCAATGGCTGGAATGAAAGCCTTCTTTTGTGGTATGAAAGACCTAAAGTCCTGAAAAAAAACAAATTGTGGAGCCTTCAGTAGTGATGCATTGCAACAAGCTTCTATTAAAAACAATTGAAAATCAGAAAAACCTAAAAAAATTAATAATAAGATGACAAAGGTGGGTAGTATCCATTTTTCATTTTCTCAAGGTTATGGTTAGTAATTATTTGCTCCTCAATTGAAAGAGACAAAGAATTAGATTGAACAAGCAAACAAGCTCAATGAAACAGAAATTTTTTAAATTATAAATGAAACCTTTATTAGACTTACACAGCCTTCCTTCTCACCCACATAGCATAAATTATGTCATTGGATTCTTGATCCACAATTTTGCTTTCAGTCATCAAAATTTGTCTTCTTTATGTTGGTGAAGAAACACTGTAGTTTGTAGACCCTGAAAATCTTGAATTCTATTTGCCTGTGTTATCCTTAGTTGCAGACAATTCAGCCCAAATATCTATAAATACAGTATATCTGTATGTTCATATTGTAGGTGGCATACGGGATGGATGGTCATTCCAAACAGGAAGCGGGATGGTTTATTGCCTGTACAGGAGCCTCCAAGAGGATAGACAGACATCCCGGTCAAAGAAGAGAAAGTTGTCATAGCTGAACCGGACTCCCCAGGTGGATGGAGGGACATCCTGAACAGAGCAGAAGATTATTTAACCCCAGGCAGATGCACAGATGTCCCAACTAGACATATTTGCAGTACCTTCCCTGGCCAGGATGGGGAAGGACTGGCTATAAAAGATGTTCATTCTCCCAGGTTGCTAGACGGCGGCAACCTTCAATATTGGCACCCATTCAGGAATCATCAGGGAACGCCAAGAGATGTAGTCCAGCAGGACAGTCCTGATGGGGTTCATGGGTGCTGCAAGAAGGCACTGCAGAAAGGGGTACTCCCCTTTATGTGGGACTTCCGTGTGACCCGTAAGTGCTTCCAATGGGCAGCAGCCTGGCACTTGAAGTACTCCCAGGTCCTCAATAAAAGGAACCACACTCCCTTGTCCAGGCAAGTTGAAGGTGGGAGGAAGGAAGGCAACATCGATTGGAGGAAGGCATTGCAGTGGAGAGAGGAGTGGTGATTGTGGAGCAATAACTTGTGCTTGGTGCTTTTTGGGGGTACTGTATTCTTATAATAAACATCCATTTATTTGAACCTGGGACTGTTTTGTGTGTTTGTGTTGAGGTTTGGGGCTCACTTGTGCCCCCATTCTATCACAATATCTAAAGTAGTGATAGGCTCAAGATGCAAGCTTCTCAAAGAATTCCAATATGATTCACACCGCATCAACGGAATCTGTAGTTGAAAGGTTCAACTTCTAGGGTAAATTAAAGATGATGAAATGGGATCTCTTGTGTGGTGAAAAACTCTATATAGTTTGACATCTTCCAGAAATGTGAAGTTTCAAGTAAATAGTCCCTTTCTGGAGAAGGGAGACGGGGTGAAAGCTCTCACTAAACTAACTGAAAAAATCAAGTAGCATGTGACTCGCTAAGGTAATGTTTTTTTATTTTAAAGGCATTTAGATACATATTTAGATAAAAATATTGTAATTTATACAAACAATAAATATGATGGTGAAAATGATACACAGCTTTATCTATGAAGATTGCCCAGAATTTTATTTTTATTGCTAGTATTTTATTATAACACTATTATCATAGGATACTACTTGCATTTGCTACATTCCCTGTTTTTCTGCCTAAATTCAATCAACTTTAACAGCCTTTTGCCAGCAAAAAGCAACAACATAAGTCTCCCTCTTTTACCAGTCTGGATTTTGCCCTTGCTGCCACTTTTCAGTAATATCATCATCACTTGTAAACCCTTTCCAAAAGATGAGATCTTTGACAGCTTCACAGAAATGGATATATCTGTATCATTTCAAAGACTTTTTGAACTTCATCAGAACATGCCAAAAATTCATTAACGTTATCCTAAAGTAAACATGCTAGATTTGTACTCAGTATTTCCTGTTTTGTGGTATTTAATATAATAATATGGCTTGTTCTTTTGTTTTCCTTATTCATTCTTGTTTATTTATTTTTCCCCGTTTTTTTAGTTATGTGATGGTAATGTCATTATGACCCATCAATTTGTAAAAGATTGCTCTGACATTAAATGTCATTGGGGGTGTTATGCATGTGTGTCTGAACTTTGTTTTTCTTTTTTTTTCTTTAAAGACTATTGGCAGAAACCTAGTTTATTGAGCTGTTTATTTTCATTTTTTATTTTTAGTTTTAACTTAATCTTGCTACGATTTGAAATTTAACAGTTTTGATTTGCTCATGTTCTTCAATCCTTTGGAAAAGATTCTTTTCTGACCTTGACTACTCTCTTTTTTATCCTATTGAAGTACCTTTTACTCCTTCTTGCACATTCCTAAAAACAAAAGGGTTTGATCCATCCTTTATATAACATTTGAAGAAGTCATGACACATCTTTATTTGACAAAGCAAATGCATGAGGCAAACATCACTATACAACAATTCTTTAACTTCAAAAATACCACACATATATGAAACTCTAAATTGGTCTTACATGAGTGTGACATAGATAGTCTGGTGCTCCAGGGATTGGTTGATCCCTTAAACCTGATGCTCCTGAGATAGGCTATTATCCTTACAATTTTAGGATTACCCTCAATTGCCCCAAGAAACACAGTCCCTAACTAATACTTGTCCACATTTGCAAATGCAAAATTAAAAAAAGCATAACTGACTGACACTGGGAAAAGAAATCAAGGCAAATATTGTGATTTAGAGCACACAATATGGTGAAATGAGGTGCAAGCCACAAAATACACAAAAAGACCAGACCTGGACCTCACTAGTCTGCTCCACAATAGACCTCACTCCATAGAGACCTCAAACTGGAGATGGAAGCTTTCACACTTGCTTGGGCCAAAGCAAAACTCAGGCGTTACAACTTCAGAATATTTTTAACTGTACCAAATACACAGAAATACCCTTAAAGGTATAGGGTAAACTATAGAACCTCTGACTTGAGAAGACAAAGTAAATCATGAATCTTTATAAAGGATGACTTTATTCAAATTAACAAAAAGAAGCAGTAAATGGCAGAACAGGAAAAACAGTATCAATAAGGTAAACAATGCATGCCTAAAAAAGAAACTAAAGCCTAACCAATCCAAAATAACAAATCAGTAATCAGAAACAAGGACTAGAAGCAAAAATTGAACAAAAGAAGAAGAAAAAAGAAGAATTAAAAAGAATACTCATTAAAAACGCTGCTGAACCACCAACAATCAATGCAACTCTGAAGGACTCATCTCCTTCGTCAGAATACAAAGTCAGAGGAGCAGTTACATCATGGTGGCCCTGCTTCCTGGGGGGGTTTCTTCAATAAAAAAAGGAAATGTAACCTAAAAGGTCATATACAAAATATTAACAAAATTACATAATAACAAAAAACCTTGAAAACATCAAAAATAATAATTCAAAAACAGCAGTAAAAAAGACAATTTACTTAACATGGGGAATAAACCCTGGCAGAAACATTACCAACATTCAAAAAACTTAAACAAAGATCAATGGTGGTATGGAAATTACAAAGTACAAAATTTACAAAGAACAAATAATGGTTTGGTTTCTGAAGGTGGATAGGAGATATTTTCCTATTAGTTGCAGTCTGAGGAGAATAGTTTTAGCAAGCTCAACATTGGTCCCTGCTCCCAAGATTCTTAAGAAGTTATATTTCAAACTATGTGAAAGTTTGAAATATAAAGACAAATAGATTACATGCAAACTACACCATTTATGTTACTCTGCTTTGACAGGTATGGGCATGAGAAAGTAATTAATTATTTTAAAAATGTCCAATTTATTAAAGTAAATAATACCTCTTTGTAGAATCCACAATGAATTGGTGTAGATCCTTTAATTCTTTGTAGAAGAGCTGCATAATACCATGTTGAAAACCAAGCATTTGAGCAGTTCTTTCAGCCAAGCAATTTAGAAGGTGAATGCACTCTTGGAAAATTGATTTTGTGGTGATACTTTTAGCTGTTAGAAATATTCTTGCATGAACAGAATAGTAGAACGACTAGAAGGTGTTAAGTGTAATGTTTCTTGAAATAAATATTTGTCTAAGGTAAATTGGAGTTTCAATTTGCAATACAGAATTATTGTATAATTTAAAAGGGAAGTTAAAAGAGTAGATATAAACCAGGCTACTGGAAACTGAAACCACAATGTTGGGCAATATTCAAAGTCAGGTTCTTTTCCAAAGCAAATACAAAACAAAATGCTAAGTAGTCTGATTTCCAAACTGTTCTTGCTTGAGACAATTGAGAGGTCTTTCCTTTTATTTTATGCAAAGTTCAGAGATGAGCTACAATGTGCTGTGGCACATGACTAGAATGTGGTTGTTGCAATTAAAAATGTAATGGCACACACTTGACAAAGTTGTGCTGTAATGGTACCTCAACAATAATGACAAAAAGATACAGTAAAAAAATACAAGAAAAGAATTAAAACAAAAATTGATGAAATTGAAAAACTAGATAAAAAATAATCAGAAAAAAAAAAATTTCCTGACAGCAAACAGTTGCGCCTAGTTTACAAGAGGCTGGGCAAGGCAAACCACTAGGACAAGAAAAATGAATTAAAATTTTACAGCTACTTGTACCATTAATGTCTATTACTTATTGAGTGCATCATAACCTATTTTGGAAATGAACAATAAATATTTGCAATTGGCTTAGAGAACTTAAAGAAAACTGAAGCCTATGCCTAAAAGTGATTTACTGCAAACATTTTTAAGTTCTAGTACAGAAAATCACTATTATATAGCTAAGGACACTTTAATATATACTGTAGAATTGCTAGATCTTCCCTGGTCAGGTGTAAGTGTTATTTGTAGTAAAGTGGAAACATTTAGGAGCAACAACAGATCGGCCATGAAATGGTAGACCATGCAAACTCACAGAGCAGGGCTACCAATTACTGAAACACACAGCATGTAAAAATCACCTATCTTCTATTACATCACTCATAAAAGAGCTCCAAGCTGCCTCTGGAAGCAACGTCAGCAGAAAAACTGTGCATCGGGAGATTTATGAAATTGGTATCCATAGTCAAACACCTACACACAAGCCTAATATCATGAAATGAAATGACAAGTGTGAGCTTGAGGTGGTGCAGAGCACACTGCCATTGGACTCCGAAGCAGTGGAAATGTCTGGTGGTCTGATGGACGAATCTGAGTTTTGCGGATATCAGGAGAATGCTACCTTCCAGACTACAGGATGCCTACTATAAACTTTCGTGGAGGATGCAGAATGGTCTGGGCTGTTTTAAGGGTTTGGGCTAGGCCCTTTGATTCCAGTGAAGGCTACTGTTAATGCAACAACTTACAAAGACATTTTTGATAATTGTGTGCTTCCAACTTTGTGGCAACAGTTTGGGAAGGTCTTTTTTAGTTCCAGCAAAATTGTGACCCGTTGCACAAAGCAAAGTGCATAAAGCCATGACTTGATAAGTTTGGTTTAGAAAACCTCAACCTTAGGATGAACCTGGCCCTGTGATATTGTGTCTCATCCGGTACATAGCACTGGAGCCCAAGGGGCTAAAGGGGATATGAGTCACCATGATAATTAGATTTTATCACTCATTTGGTAATTATTTCTGATTTTTTTCACGAACTGCTGTATTAATAATATATTGTAGGGAGACTTTAGCTAGATATCACATGGGGAGTGTCATTACATTGTGTTCTCAAGGTTTTCCAGTGGAGTAGTATGTCCCAATTAGAAGATTGCGTAACTCTCCAATATCCAGCCAGGCTGCTGTTGTAGTGGAAGGGTTGGTGTACTAGTTAATTCTGAAACCCTGTTTAAAGAATGATTCAGTGTTTCTCAACCACTGGGTCGCAGATTGCTATTGTTGGGGTTGTGGTGGGTTGCCTAAGAGAAATTGCCCAGGGCAAAGAGTAACATTTCAGGAAGAAGTATGGTGGAAGAAAGAAGACACAGGGTGGTGGGGCTTTGGCAGCATAGAGGTAGAATAGGTGGGAGAGGAACTACAATGCAGAATTACATGATCCAGTATCTGTCAGGCAGATCTTCATCAAGTTTAGTTCCTTGTTGAAGTCATTTATGACACCTTACCAAGCCCAACAGACCTTCCTATCTGGGGAAAGAATGAGACACCTTCCTGTCCTCAGTAGTCTGGAAGAGGATCGCTGGAATACCTTCTCAGCAGCTTTTCGAAAACCTTTGAGGAAGGCCAATATTACTGGCACCATGACTAAGTACTCAAGGCATTTACTGACAGTGTAGCCACAGCCATCAACAATGACAAACATCAACATCCTCCTACAGTATTGTTTCACATGATTGCATGTGGTCAGTGAAATTTGAGTAGTATTTAAAGGGAATTCATTTATTCACTTTCTAAATTCCATGCATTGTGGGGACTTTGCTGGTCAGCAGAAATATCAATGTGATGTAAAAAAGTTCATCCTATTTAATAAATCCAGAATTGGTGATGGAAAACTGCTTATGAGCACCAGCTCTGATAAATATGAACATAGGAAGGAACTAGCAAATGCTCTAAATTCACAATCTTCTGAGGTTTTCATGTATGAAGAAGTCAATAACCTCCCAGGACTTACAGAATTTGCTTGTATTAAGGAGGTACTTAGTCATTTCCAAGTACTGCTTTGATTAAAAAGTTGGAAACTGGACAAATCACCAGGGGCCTCATGTATAACGCCGTGCGTAGAATTCGCACTATAACATGACGTAAGCACAAAAGCCGAAATGTGCTTATGCACAGAAAAATCCAGATGCAGGAATCTGTGCGTACTCCAACTTCCACATTCTTCAGCTCCATAAATCCCAATCAGCGTGAAAAGTAACGCTTGTGCACGTGCTTTATGTAATGCCCCAACTCCTCCCAGAATTACGCCTCTTTGAATATGCAAATCAATATAAATCGCCCTTAAGCTCAGCCTTCTGTGAAAAGACAATGGGAAAAGCACAGGGGAAAATATAAGAATTTCAGCGAATACCAAGGCAAAGGAAAAACATAATGTTTGATTAATTAAACCGTGGTATAATCAACAAAAGGAAGTTGATCGAGTGACATAGCGTGTTGGAAAAACTTGAAAGCTCACGTTCACAAAATCGCACAGTGCCAGAAATAAAAAAGAAGTCACATAGTTGACGTGAAAAGGCGAGTCGTAGCCCACCGTCTGAGTGTCATATGAAAGCTTAATAGGGTACAGAGAAAAAAAAGGCACACAGTGGGGAAAAAGCACGAAATGTCAACTTCAATCTCAAAATTTCCACTTTAATCATGTAGTTTATTTTGTCATTAAAGTAGAACATCATAAACCTCATCTTAAAATCATTTAATTAACCAGTTTCTCAAATCACATCGTAATTAAAGTAGCACGTTAAATGCTTTGTTTTGCATTTGATCTTCTATGTGCTCTATGTGTGTGAGTCACTACTTGCTTCTTAAACCGGCTCTCTTCCTCTGGCTGGACACAGAATTCAATACATTCATGATATTCTAGCTCTCTGAATTACTAAAAAACTGAGATGTATACGTGATATCATTTTCATGATGATAGGAGTTAAAGCACGTTATTAAACATGGGTTTCACGGCGCAGTGATTGTGTGCGACCATCAATTAAATTATTTATTGCAGCAGTACTCAGGGGTGGCACTAGGCTTGTGGTGGCCCTGGGCAGAGGAAGAATCGGTGGCCCCTTCGCCTGCCAATGTCAATATGGTATCTTATGCACGGTGGATGGCCACGTCCGTTGCTGACACTGCATAGCCGCCTCGTGCTCATGACACAAGCATTTAACTTTTGCCGAAATTTGTTACTGCATTTTTAGCTGTGTCGTTATTTTCTCTTTCTGTTTTATATTCAATATACAGTTCATCCGGGAAGTATTCACAGCGCATCACTTTTTCCACATTTTGTTATGTTACAGCCTTATTTCAAAATTGATTAAATTCATTTTTTTCCTCAGAATTCTACACACAACACCCCATAATGACAATGTGAAAAAATTTACGTGAGATTTTTGCAAATTTATTAAAAATAAAAAAACTGAGAAATCACATGTACATAAGAATTCGCAGCCTTTGCTCAATACTTTGTCGATGCACCTTTGGCAGCAAGTTTTTTTGAATATGATGCCACAAGCTTGGCACACCTATCCTTGGCCAGTTTCGCCCATTCCTCTTTGCAGCACCTCTCAAGCTCCATCAGGTTAGATGGGAAGCATCGGTGCACAGCCATTTTAAGACCTCTCCAGAGATGTTCAATCAGATTCAAGTCTGGGCTCTGGCTGGGCCACTCAAGGACATTCACAGAGTTTGATATCTTGGCTGTGTGCTTAGGGTCGTTTTCCTGCTGAAAGATGAACCGTCACCCCAGTCTGAGGTCAAGAGCGCTCTAGAGCAGATTTTCATCCAGGATATCTCTGTACTTTGCTGCAGTCATCTTTCCCTTCATCCTGACTAGTCTCTCAGTTCCTGCTGCTGAAAAACATCCCCACAGCATGATGCTGCCACCACCATGCTTCACTGTAGGGATGGTATTGGCCTGGTGATGAGCAGTGCCTGGTTTCCTCCAAATGTGACGCCTGGCATTCACACCAAAGAGTTCAATCTATGTCTCATCAGACCAGAGAATTTTGTTTCTCATGGTCTGAGAGTCCTTCAGGTGCCTTTTGGCAAACTCCAGGAGGGCTGACATGTGCCTTTTACTAAGGAGTGGCTTCCGTCTGGCCTGATTGGTGGATTGCTGCAGAGATGGTTGTCCTTCTGGAAGGTTCTCCTCTCTCCACAGAGGACCTCTATAGCTCTGACAGAGTGACCATCAGGTTCTTGGTCACCTCCTTGACTAAGGCCCTTCTCCCCCGATCGCTCAGTTTAGATGGCCGGCCAGCTCTAGGAAGAGTCCTAGTGGTTTCGAATTTCTTCCACTTACAGATGATGGAGGCCACTGTGCTCATTGGGACCTTCAAAGCAGCAGAAATTTTTCTGTAGCCTTCCCCAGATTTGTGCCTCGAGACAATCCTGTCTCGGAGGTCTACAGACAATTCCTTTGACTTCATGCTTGGTTTGTGCTCTGACATGAACTGTCAACTGTGAAACATTGTATAGACAGGTGTGTGCCTTTCCAAATCATGTCCAATCAACTGTATTTACCACAGGTGGACTCCAATTAAGCTGCAGAAACATCTCAAGGATGATCAGGGGAAACAGGATGCACCTGAGCTCAATTTTGAGCTTCATGGCAAAGGCTGTGAATACTTATGTACATGTGTTTTCTCAGTTTTTTTATTTTTAATAAATTTGCAAAACTCTTAAGTAAACTTTTTTCATGCTGTCATTATGGCATGTTGTGTGTAGAATTCTGAGGAAAAAAATGAATTTAATCCATTTTGGAATAAGATTGTAACATAACAAAATGTGGAAAAAGTGATGTGCTGTGAATACTTTCCAGATGCACTGCATATTGGCGTGGCTGCCCCTGCAGTCTTTGCTTTTCTTTCTCCAAGTAACCGATCGCCACACAATCAGCTCTGTAATAGACGTTAAGCCATCTTTAAGCTTAGAGCGCCGATTCTTCAAAACGTTTAAGGAACATTGAAATATCTTCGTAGTACATGTTTAATTACTGTATCCTTCATGCCAGTTCCAGTGAAGAATAAAGATTATTTAAATGAAGTTAAAGTTTTATCTGTTTAATATAATAAACATATTTTGCTGCATTTCATCTTAAAAATGATATTGTCATCATATGTAAATAGCGCTTTATAAAGTGGCTCAGGTTGTGTAATATTATAACTATAGTGCAAGTTTACAGTGAGGTAATTGTACTTATAAGTACAAACAGTTCTATAAGGAGCAATTGATTGAGTGCGTTTATAGTTCTTGGGATGAAACTGTTTTTGAACCGCGAGGTCCGTACAGGAATGGCTTTAAAACGTTTTGCCGTAGCTGAGGTAGCGTGTGCTTGATACTGTATACCGATAATTCTCTTTCCGATCAGCTGCTGCTGTAATTCACACTCAGATACAGTGATAAAAATACTCCGAGTGGTGCAGTGAGAGTAATATGGAAAAAGATGATCCGCTGTGGCAACTCCTAACGGGAACAGCTGAAAGAAGAATAAGAAGAATGTGCAGTGAGAGTAACAACGCCAAAGCAGTTATGGTATTTGGAATACTATGGCTATTCCCTGGATCATTATATTGTTACAAGTTAAATACAATCAGATGCATTACACTAATAAACAATATGCGATTAGTTTCAGTGTATTTATAAAGCCGCGTCAGGAAAATAAGGAGTAACCACACAGAAACAGTAGCATTGCTTTGACGCTGGGTGCCGCCAGTCTGCAAAACCAAGCGGAGAACTTGCATACGACAAGGTATGAGGTACAGTGGAAAAGTGCGTGGCTTTACGCCAAGTGTAGGTTTATATATCGCGATTTGAATGTGGAAAAGTTCTTACAAAACATTTCTGTGCGTACGCACCGTTTATACATGAGGCCCCAGGAAGTCTAACATACATCACAAATAAATTAATTAAAGCAATTAATAAAGAAACAATCAAGCACTGAATGACAAAAAGCAAGTATATTACTTAACAGTCAACGTGGGTTTAGACTTTGGAGTTTGTGTTTCACTAATATGATAAAATTATGTGACAAACCAACAAAGGCATATAATTAGAGAGGTACATCTAATGTTACCTTGATTTTCAGAAACATTCTATAAGGAGCCACATGAAGGACTACTGCTCAAACTAAAAGAAGTAGGAATTCAAGACACAGTAAGTAGATGGTCATTCGCAAAACTGGGCTAAATAAAAGGAAAAAATGGTTACGATGAAAGGAACTCATATGACTGAAGTGATGTAAAAAGTGGTATCCCTCTTCAAGCAGTAAGAATTTATAAGAATATAAATAATAAAGTGGTTAAATTTGCAGATGAAACCATGGTAGGTTCAATGGCAGATAACTTAGAATCTACCATAATGTTGTAAGGGATTCTGGAAAGAATATAGGTGTGAATAGATTTGTGGCAGATGAAATTTAATACAAGTAAATGTAAAGTAGTGCCGCAAATAAAAGTATAGTGTACATAATGTGGGCTCTGAAACCTGAAAACACACCTTACTTACCCACATGAAGACAAAGTATAAAAGAGAGTAAAAAGGCTAATAGCATATTAAGTTACATACTAGTAGATCAATGTGTTGGGTACAAGTCAAACGAGGTTACAATTAAGGAGGTGTCATTTCAGGTACTGGGTGCAGTTTTGATCTTCATATTAAAAAAAAAGATTAGCATTAAAGAAAGTGGAGAGAAGGTAAACTAAACTAATTCCTATACTATGAGGTATGAGTTGTAAGGAAAGTAAACAGAGAGTTGAATCTAATGTTTATCCAAATAGCAATAAGAAAACTACATTGACAGGGCAGGATATCTCAGTAAGGGTTTAGGATAATGCATTCATGTAGGCATTCACCAACTATCAAACATGCTTAACCGAGTTCAGGTTTGCAAGAGATGGAGCTCGTCCTAACAACATCAGGTACTAAACAGGAAACTGATCACAGCTCTTAATGACACCCTAGTCTATTAAAGGGCATCTGGGTAAAGTCTGTATTTCATTTATAATATTTAGCAGGGGCCTTCTTTTATGGTCTTGAAGGGTTGCAGTGGCTGCAGGTTTTAATTTCACCCTGTTTCCTAATTAGAGTCCATGATGATAATGAAATTTGGTTATTTAATTATATGGCTTATTAGTGTGTTCATTCTTCTGACACATTTTTTATCACTTTGTAGGTTTTCCTTTTCTAAGAGCTTTATCCCTATGTTTTGGGGACTGGAACAGATTTCTACTTCTCAGGCCTGATCTGTTTTCTCTCATTAATTTCTAACCATTTTATTAACACATACACTGTTTCAAATGTCACCAGTTTACCAGGAGTCCTCTTTACAAAACTTTGTGTGGATCTGAGCATGAAAATATGCATATGCCAAAAAACATGAAAATATGTATGTAACTGTTCCATGCAATTTACCTTGATATATAAATAGATAGATACTTTATTGATCCCAAGTGACATTTAAGTACCAATAGCTAAGAATTAATTATACCAGGTTAAATACAAACATTTAAGTACACACTACACAAATAACAAATACTGTATAAATAATGCAATCACAGTACACTGGGTTTGGAATCTTATGGTCCAATTCAGGTAACGTAGATAGTGCATACAATAAATAATAAATAGAAAATAAAAAGCAATAAAGTATTGACCAAGTAATGAGATATCAGATACTGTATAGTGCATAGCTAATACACCTAATATAGCTTAAGAGCAGAGAAGGAGCATCAGGCTCAGAACTCAACCATCCTCCTCCCCTGTTGAGAAGAGTTAGAGTCTAATGGCTCTGGGACAAAAGATCATTTGTGTCTGTCTGTATTGCAGTTCTGTGATAGCAGCCTACCACTAAACAGACTCCTCTGCTTTTTTATGGTGGTGTATAGTGGGTGATGTTCATTGTCCATAATAGCAGTTTGTATAGTGTCATCCACTCTGCCATTGTCACCAGAGTCCATTTACATTCCAACCACAGATCGTGTTTGCCTGATTAGCTTGTCAAAGCAATCAGCATCTCTCTTCTTCAAGCTACCCTACCTGCACACTACAGCATAGAAGAGAGTAGACAAGAAGAGTGGCAAACACTGACTAATAGAACATCTGTAGGATTTTCTTATATATCTTAAAGGAGCCCAGTCTCCTCAGAAAATAGAACCAGCTTTGCCCCTTCCTGAACAGAATCTTTATGTTCTCTGACCAGTCCAGCCTGTCATCCAACTGCACTCCTAGATATTTATAGGTCTGGACCCACTCCATATCAACCTTTTCAGTGGTGACATATCTCAGTAGTAGTCTAGCCCTACAGTAGTCCATAACTATCTCCTTGGTCTTGAAAGTGTTCAGCAGCAGTTGGTTTGGCCGACACTATCCCACAAAGTCATTCACTGTTCTCCTCCTATTCCACCCCTGACACATGCCACAATAGCTGTGTCATCTGAGAACTTCTGCATGTGGCATGTCCTTGAGTTGTAGCTTGCAGCTGAGTTGTAGCAGGCTGAGATTGAAAATGTGCTGAAGGTGTTCTGCCAGTTGAACAGCACAGGCTGTTAGAAGTATTAGGCAAACCTTGTCTGGGCCAGCTGCCTTCCTAGGACACAGTCTCCTCTGTTCTTCTCTAACCTGGTCAGCAGTGATAATGTGAGAAACATGGTGGAGAAGCAGAGGTACTGTTAGCACCTTCTGATGTGCTGCTGTGCTGGTGGAGGGAGAAGGCTGCATGATCTGTGCTGGCGGCTTGGGGATGGGGTGCGTGAGTAGCTGTGAGGGAAGGGGTGGTGCCCAGTGAGTTTGTGACATGAAAAGCAGGAGCAGGGTAGTCGAACCAGTTGTAGAAAAGATTGAACTCATTTGCTCTCTCCACATGGTCCTCTTCTGTACAGCTTCATTTGCTTATTCATACTATCCCACACTTTCCTGATGTTATTTTGCATCAAATTGTATTCTACCTTTTTCCTGTAGGACTCCTTAGCCTCTCTTAGTTTAACCATAAGACCTTTCTGTACACTCCTCAGCTCTGCCTGATCCTTGTTTTTGAAGGCTTTCTTCTTCTTGTTAAGAAGGTCCTTAACATCACTGGTAATTCAGGGCTTATTATTAGCAATGTAGAGTAAAGTTTTAACAGGGACAATGGTTTCCAAATAGAGGTTTTTATAGTCTGTCACAGTTTATAATCCCCTCAATATCCACTCCATGTTCTTCCTGTAGTACACTCCTGTCAGTGGACTCAAGAAAATCTTTAAGGCAGTGGTTCTCAACCTGTGGGGCAGGCCCCCCTAGGGGGGTGCGAAGTAACAAAAAGGGGGGCGCGAAGATGTGAAAGAATCGAAAATATGAAAAATATATCTATTGAAACCAAAACAAATTAACTTAAACTACATTCTGATACTAGAAAAATAAATATAGAGTTAGATAAATGTTGATAAAAGTTAAGTCGGTATAATAAAATATGCATCTATGATCATTCTTTTTTTTTTTTTATTAATTTTATTACAATCCATACATAGCAATCAAGTTTTTACAAAAAAAAGAATTATGTTAAGAACAGATCGATCCCCACCCCTGAGAGAGAGAGCAAGCCAAACGGCGTAAAATTTAAGGCTTGTAAACATATCTAAATTAATAAATTCTCTGTGCTTTATAAACTTATTTTAAAATATTACTGATTAGATCCTGCCATGTTTTGAAAAAAGTCTGTATGGATCCTCTAACTGAGTATTTGATTTTTTCCAATTTCAAATAATATAACACATCGGTTTCAAACTGACATAAAAGAGGAGAGTTTGGGTTCTTCCAGTTTATCAGAATAAGTCTGCGTGCCAAGAGTGTAGTGAATGCAATCACAATTAGTTTGTCCTTCTCCACTTTAAGCCCCTCTGGAAGAACCCCAAACACAGCTGTTAATGGGTTAGGAGGGATTGTGAGTCCAAGGCTGTCTGAAAGGTAATTAAAATTTTTGTCCAGAATAATGTTAATTTGGTGCAGGCCCAGAACATGTGATCCAGTGAGGCTGGGGCTTGGTTGCAACGTTCGCAGCTTGGATCATGCCCTGGAAACATTTTGGAGAGTTTTAGTCGAGACAGATGTGCTTGATATATAATTTTGAGTTGTATAATTGTATGCTTTGCGCATATGGAGCTCGAGTGAATTCTCTGCATTGCTACTTTCCACTCCTTTTCTGATATATTAATTGAGAGATCTTTTTCCCAGTGTCCTCTTGGATCTTTGAAAGGAAGGGATTGTAAAATGATTTTATACATTGTAGAGATGGAGTCTAATTCCTTGAGAGTGAGCAATATTTTTTCTAGCGTGGATGAGGGTGCAAGATGAGGAAAATCTGGAAGGTTCTGCTTAACAAAGTTCCTGATTTGAAGATAGTGAAAGAAATGTGTAGCTGGAATGTTAAATTTGGAATGTAATTGTTCATAGGATGCAAAGACGTTGTCTATATAAAGATCTCTAAGCAAGTTAATTCCAATTTTTTTCCAGATATTAAAAACTGAATATGTTTGCGAAGGTTGAAAGAGGTGGTTCTCTTGCAGGGGTGCCACAGATAGAAGCTTCTCCGTCTTAAAATGCTTTCTACATTGGTTCCAGATTCTAAGTGAGTGGAGCACAATTGGGTTATTAGTGTATTGCCGATAATGTGTTTATTGGAGCGCAGAGCAGGGAATACAAAGAAGTACTGCAGGATTTTACTTCTATTGTGGTCCATGCCTGTGTATGTTCTTCTATTTGTGTCCAGGTTCTTATCGCCTGTATATTTGCCGCCCAGTAATAAAACTGCCTTTTGTCTTTGTAGGGCCGCTCTTTTGATGCGTGGATGTTTTGAATTCCAAATAAATGAGGTTATTGTTGAATCTAATTGCTTAAAGAATTATTTATTAATGTATATTGGGATGTTTTGAAATAAAAAAGGAGCTTAGGAAGAATATTCATCTTAACAGTGTAGAGAAAAGCCAAGCAAAATGACACCTTTTATTGGCTAACTAAAAAGATTACAGTATGCAAGCTTTCAAGGCAACTCAGGCCCCTTCTTCAGGCAAGATGTAATTGTAAATGTAAGTGTTAATTCTTCCAGCTAGTGTGAGATGAAGGGTTGACCATCTATGCAAGTCTTGTTTAATTTTTTCCATGCAGACGACGAAATTTTGTTGATAAAGAGCTTTATGTTTACTTGTGATGTTTACCCCGAGGTATTTAAACTGTTCTGCAATGATAAAAGGTAGGGTGTCTAATCTAATATTATATGCTTGAAAATTCACTGGAAAGAGTACACTTTTATTCAGATTAATTCTGAGACCAGAGAGCTTTTGAAATTCTGTGAGTGCTGCTAAGATTGCAGGCACAGAATTTTCTGGGTCCGAAATATACAGTACCATATCATCTGCATATAATGAGATTTTCTGTTCCAGTCCTTCTCTGCTAATCCCCTTTATCTGATCAGTATTTCGACAATGTATTGCCAGTGGTTCAATGGCAATCGCAAACAGCAGCTATGATTTTAGAGAGCATTTTAACGTTGTTATTCAGAAGTGAAATTGGTCTGTATGATGCACATTGTAATAAGTCCTTATTTTGTTTTGGAAAGACAGTGATTAATGCTTGGCGAAAGGTTTGTGGAAGAAATTGGTTATCTCTGGCTTCTGTAAATGTTGCTAATAGGAGGGGAGCTAGCTGAGCGGAGAATTTCTTGTAAAACTCTGCAGGGTAGCCGTCAGGGCCTGCTGCTTTTCCACCTTGGAGTGACTTTATAGCATCTAGTAATTCTGATAATGCCAGAGGTTTATCAAGTTCCTCCACACTAAAAGCGTCAATTTGTGGTATCTGTAATGTATCCAGAAATGCATTAGATTGTATATTGTCTTCTTTAAACTCAGTAGTATATAGGGATTTATAGTAGTCTCTGAAAGTGTGCATTATATTTTTGTGTTCGATGATTTTATCTCCGTTCGTGTTAGTGATTACGAGATTGCGTTTTGTACATCTTGCTTGTGAATTTGTTGAGCTAAAAGCTTATTAGCTTTCTCTCCATGTTCATAATAATGATGTCTGGATTTGTAAATTAGATGTTCAGTTTCTTTAGTTGTCAAGAGGTTTAATTCTGAATGTAGAGCCTGCCTCCTCTTATGTAGAGTCTCGCTTGGTAGTCTGGCATGTTCTTCATCTATTTTAGTAATTTACTTTTTATCTCTGCTACTTTCTTCTTGGATTTATTTCTGTGGGAAAGATATGAGATAATCTGTCCTCTTAAGAAGGCCTTAAGAGTTTCCCAGAGTATTCCTGCAGAGATCTCAGGGGATGTATTTGTCTCTAGAAAGAATTTGATTTGTTTGGATATAAATTCAGTACAATTCTCGTCAGCTAATAGAAGCGGGTTGAGGCCATCTGCGGGGTGAGTGTATGGGGCTTAGTAATTTCAGCTCCAAGATCATAGGAGCATGGTCCGAAATAACAATAGCATCGTATTTACAAGATTTAATCTTAGGCAAGAAGTTATTATCTATAAAGAAGTAATCAATCCTGGTGAGTAGAAAGAATATGTTCTTGAATTTGGGTTTAAAACCTCCAGGGATCTGATAAGTTGTGATCAGTTATAAACTTTGTAATTATCTTTGCGGTGTTAGTTGCGTCCCCCTGTGGAGGAAGTCTTATCTAAAAGTGGATTTAAAACACAATTAAAGTCCCCAGCCATTATAACTTTATGAGTGTTCAGATTGGGAATGGATGCAAATAAATTTTGTATAAATTCCTTATCATCAACATTAGGTGCATAAACATTTATCAAAATCATTTTACAGTTAGATAAGTCTCCCATGACCATTACATATCTCCCTTCAGGATCCAATACTACATCTGATGCTACAAATGGTACTGTTCTATGTATGAGAATTCCCACACCTCTAGTTTTCTTTGTAAAACTAGAATGGAACATTTGGCCAGTCCAGTCTTTTGCAGCGGAACTGATCCTTGCTTAGTAAGTGGGTTTCCTGTAAAAATACTATTTTAGCATTTAGACCTGTTAGGTGAGAAAGTACTTTCTTTCTCTTTAATTCGTGATTCAGGCCTTTAACATTCCAGCTTACGAAGTTAACTGTCCCATCATGGAGACACTGATTCTGAGTTTTTGATGTCATTTTATAGTCTTAACTGGAAGTGAAATAGTTTAGGTCTTAATTTCCTATTTCCCCAAGAGTTGTTGCCATGCAGCTTATTATTACGTTGATAGTTATAATTATAAAGATTGAGATGATAGATTAGGTATAGATCAAGCCTGCTCTCTTTCTCTTCCCCCCTTAACCCCCACCCTCCCTTTTTGCCTCCCCAAGTGAGGCTAAAACCCACTTCACGCAGTCCCAGTCCTCTGACATACCCAGAGACAGAGCACGTCCAAAGCACAACAAGCCCCCATGCAGTGGCTTTAGGGTTAAAAGATAGAGATATCTGTTACCAATATAGTCTTTAAAAGAGAAAAAAAAAAAAAAAAAGAATTTTGCACTTAATATATATATATATAGTCTTCAGCAATTTTAGTGCATTAAGATGATACCCCCAGATAATAAACCCGGGTGATGGTGTTAAAGATGTGTCCAAAATAAGCATAACAAGTCTTAATGCAGTAATAGCAATAACAGTAAACCAAGGGTATGATATTGAACAGTCTCATTTAGGGTACACATGAAATAATTAGAAAAGAAAAAGAAAAAAAAAGGAGGAAAAGTAATTAAGCACAATAAAACATAAACATATAGCCCTAGTAATACTAAGTAATAATAAGAATATATGAGAATATATGCTGATAAAAAACCCGTATTTTAAAACAAATAGATCAGACAGTAGATTATTAATCCTAGCTTTATCATTTACCGCCATGACTCACTATTATGTATCAGAATAGTCCCGGGATCAGCTTTCTTAATTCATTTTCTGCTCCTTCCTTGCTAGCGAAGACATAGAAATGACCTGCCATTCCACTTTCAGTTTTGCGGATACAGGAGGCTGTATTTGACACTGGCTTGCCGTAGCCGCTGTTTAATATTATAGAAGGCTGCGTTTAATAGCTGTTGCTGGAGAGAAGATATGAATGTGGTTATTTTCATATATAATATCTTCCTTGTTTCTGAGGAGTGCCATCACCTCTAGCTTAAATGATAATCGTTCAAAACGAACTATAAAAGATCTTGGTCGGGTCTGGCGGTGTTTGATCGCATACGCGTAAGCGCTGCTATCTCAGATTCTGCTTTAAAGTCGCCCCCGATTATTTTAGAAAAAAGTTCAGCTGCGAATTTCACAGGGTTTGAACTTTCTCGATTCTCCGGCAGACCTTCAATTCTGACATTATACCTTCTACTCCCATCTTCTAAAGCAGCCAGTCTGTCTCCAAGTTTTTCTCGAGTTTTTACATTCGAACTGACATTTACTTCTCTTTCCTCAGCACTGGCAGCTAAATGTTCGGCCATTTCGATCCGATTCGTGAATGTCTCCTTAACATGCTCCAATTGATCAGCAAGCGTGCTCAGTTTAACCGAGTTTTCTGAATGCGCTCTTCAATTTTACCCAGCACCTGTCGAAGCTCAAGTTGTACCTCTTGACGCAGCCTTTCATTTGCCTGTTGGAATTCCTGTCGCAGCCTTTCATTTGCCTGTTGGAATTCATGTCGCAGCCATTCATTGGCCTGTTTCATCTCCTGTTTCAATTCCTGTTTCAGTCTCTCAAGTGCCTTTGCCGTTGCTTTCTCATTAGCCTTCTTGCTTTTCTTTATATCTTGCGTGAGCTCAGCGAGCAACACTTTCAGTTCAGATAGCTCAATTGTGCCTTCTTGTAGCGTAGATGAAGCAGCAGACTTTGCTGAAGCTGGTGTCCCGCTGCGTAACTGCGTAACTGAAGCCGCGGACTTCCCGGCCCTTTCCAGTTTCAGGTAATCTTCTCCAATCGGCGAGCTATCCATATCTGCACTCACGATCGCACCTTCGCTCCCCTTTTCGCTCACAGCCGGCGACGATGTAGCGGACCGTGTTACCGAGGAGTCTGTGCTTTCGCCCATCTGATCCAGGGGCCTCATGTATAACGCCGTGCGTAGAACTCACACTATAACATGGCGTAAGCACAAAAGCCGAAATGGGTTTACGCACAGAAAAATCCAGATGCACTAATCTGTGCGTACTCCAACTTCCACATTCTTCCTCTACATAAATCCCGATCAGCGTGAAAACTAACGCTCGTGCACGCATTATGTAACGCCCCAAATCCTCCCAGAATTACGCCTATTTGAATATGCAAATCAATATAAATCGCCCTTAAGCGCAGCCTTCTGTGAAAAGACAATGGGAAAAGCACGGGGGAAAATATAAGAATTTCAGCGAATGCCAAGTGGAGGCAAATGAAAAACATGCTATTTGTTCAAATAAACCGTGGTATAATCAACAAAAGGAAGTTGATCGAGTGACATAGCGTGTTGGAGAAACTTGAAAGCTCACATTCACAAATCGCACAGTGCCAGAAATAAAAAAGAAGTCACATATCAAAGTCGCCATGAAAAGCCGAGTTGTAAGCCTACTGTCTGAGTGTCATATGAAAGCTTATTAGGGTACAGAGAAAAAGGCACACAGTGAGGAAAAAGCACGAAATGTCAACTTCAATCTCAACATTTCCACTTTAATCACGTAGTTTATTTTGTCATTAAAGTAGAACATCATAAACTTCATCTTAAAATCGTTTAATTAACCAGTTTCTCAAATCACATCGTAATTAAAGTAGCACGTTAAATGCTTTGTTTTGTATTTGATCTTCTATGTGCTCTATGTGTGTGAATCACTACTTGCTTTTTAAACTGGCTCTCTTCCTCCAACTGTACACAGAATCAATTACATTCATAATATTACAGTTCTCTTAATAACTAAAATACTGAGATGTATACGTGATATCATTTTCATGATGATAGGAGTTAAAGCACGTTATTAAACATGTGTTTCACTTCGATGAAATAATTTATTGCAGCAGTACAATCAGGGGCTGCTCTAGGCTTGTGGTGGCACTGGGCAGAGGAAGAATCGGTGGCTCCTTCACCCGCCCGTCAGTAAGGTAGCTTATGCACAGTGGATGGCTACGTCCGTTGCGGACACTGATAGCCGCCTCGTGCTCATGACACAAGCATTTAACTTTTGCCGAAATTTGTCACAGTGTTTTTAGCTGTGTTGTTATTTTCTCTTTCTGTTTTATATTCAATATATATTGGCGTAGCCATCACTGCAGTCAGTGCTTTTCTTTCCCCAAGTAACCGATCGCCATACAATCAGCTCTGTAATAGACGTTAAGCCATCTGAAAGCTTAGCGCCGATTCTTCAAAACGCGTTTAAAGAACATTGAAATATCTTCGTAGTACATGTTTAATTATTCTATCCTTAACGACACTCCCAGTGAAGAATATAGATTATTTAAATCAAGTTAAAGTTTTATCTGTATAATTTAATAAACATATTTTGCTGAATTTCACCTTATAAATGATATCGTTTCTGTTTCTGAACCGCAAGGTCCGTACAGGAAAGGCTTTAAAACATTTTGCAGTGGCTGAGACAGCGTGTCCTTGAAGCTGTATACCGATAATTCCCTTTCCGATCAGCTGCTGCTGTGATTCACACTCAGATACAGTGATATAAATACTCTGAGTGGTGCAGTGAGAGAAATATTGAAAAAGATGATCGCTGTGGCAACTCCTAACAAGAGGAGCTGAAAGAAGAAGAAGAAGAAGAAGAAGAAGTGAGAGTAACAACGCTAAAGCAGTTATGGTATTTGGAATACTATGGCTGTTCCCTCTACCATTATATTGTTACAAGTTAATTACAATCAGATGCATTACACTAATAAACAATATGCGGTTAGTTTCGGTGTATTTATAAAGCCGCGTCAGGAAAATAAGGTGTAACCACACAGGAACAGTAGCACTGCTTTGACACTGGATGCCGCCAGTCTGCAAAACCGAGCGGAGAACTTGCGTACGACAAGGTATGAGGTACCGTGGAAAAGTGCATGGATTTACGCCAAGTGTAGGTTTAATACATCGCGATTTGAACGTGGAAAAGTTCTTACGCAACGTTTCTGTGCGTACACACCGTTTATACATGAGGCCCCAGGTCTGTCTCTGATAGGCCGTATCTTGAACTGGGGCTTGCTGATCGCAGCTTGGATGTAGCTTTAGTTTTCGATTCTTTCGAACCCCCCTTCTTGCAGGCCATGTTTATATGTGCTTACATATACTGTAGCGGTCCCTCTCGGGTTGAATAAATACAGGATATCTCAGAATAATAAGCAAATAATATGAAAAATAGCACCACTGCTAGCGAAGCTCCACTTCAGACGTCCATCTCTTGCATCGGACAAGACCAAAATATCTATGATATTTCATTAATTAAAAAAGAACAAATTGGTATTAGTGGGCTCCTTTTAATAAAATGTTAGGGGGGGTCATGATTAAAACTGTTAAGAAAACTCGGGCCGCAAATACTTAAAGGTTGAGAAATGCTGCTTTAAGGGCATTTTCAGCTTTAGGAGACCATTTCTTGAAGGAGCATGCAGTTGTGGGTTGTCTTTGAAGCAGATGCTTGCACTGAGGCTGTAGGTAAACTAGATTATGGTCTAATTTACCAGTGGGGGGAGGAAAGTGGCTTGCTAAGCATCCCTTGCATTAGAATACAGAAAGTCAATTGTCCTGCTCTTTCTGATGGGACAATCAGCATACTGAAAGAAGGAAGTCAGTGTCGAGTCCAGTGTAGTGTGATTGAAATCACCAGAGATTGCAAAGAAAGCCTCTGGGTGTTGCATCTGAAGTCTCGCAATGGTTGCAAATGTGATGTCACACATCTTCTCTGTGTCTGCTGGTGGAGGAACATAAACAACAACAATGATGGCATGAGAAAACCCCCTGGGCATGTAATATGGATGGACTCCCACCGTTCACAGTTCAATGTCCCAACAGCAGTTCCCTTAATAGTTACATGGTTTTGGTCACTCAAAACTGATGAATAACCAAAAACATTCTGCAGTGCAAATACACAGCATTGATCCTCTTGAAGGGAACTAAAGTTTAATCTGTATATCATATTCATCTCTTTTAAGATGTAATGCGTTTGTCACATCAATACACATTCTAATAACAGCTCAGTGATATGAATGATGCGGGAGTCATCATTTAGGTGGTTTGGCTGCATTTCCCTACTTGATCAAGTCCTTTCCCAATTTCTGTGTGATGTTTCCTACAGATGGGGCCAGAGCTGCCCTAAATATATACACATTCTTCCATCAAGTTTTTTTTATAGATCCCAAAAGCTTGTGTGGAAAGCTGAGTAGGCACAATTCAAGCCTCTTTTTGTACATATGCAAGTTTTACTAATCTGACACTTGGAGAGATGGGGCCTTGGGTATAAAACCTTGCTTAGATTACATACTAACTTTGTGCATGAAGTTAAAAAAGGTGCATGCACAAAAAAATAAAAGTTATGCAATCATGTATGTGATAATTTACATGCCATGATCCTTTATAAATCTCAAATCTTAAAATTGTGTGCAAGTGCTTATAGTCACTCCCTGTAATAGCCTGTTAGTAACCATATACAGCTTAAAATTACATTTTTTTATATACATGTCTTAATCAGAATATTAAAATTTACCCATTTTCCTGAGTGATGTTTACACTACAAACAAGGGAAGAACAAAGGAAAAAAGGCAGAAAAAGAAACTTTAGTGAATGTGAACTTGAAGCTATTATTGACTGAAGTAGAGAATAACATAAACATTTTTTGCCAGTCTCAATGTGGGAGTCACCAACAAAAGAAAACAAAAATCAAGCATGGCAGCAAGTGAAAGCAACAGTAAATGCTACAACAATCAGAGCAGCACTCTGTTGCTGAAATGAAGATAAAGTAGTCTGATACAAAGGTTGAAGTGAAAAGGAGAATTGCAGAACACTCAACCTCAGTCCCTTTGACATGTGAGTTACAGCTGTTATGGTGGGGTAGGGGAACAGCCGTTGGTGGCCTTCTGCCAGATCGTGACAGGTTTCTGATGTAATGCATCAAGATGATGTGGGCAACTGTATTCATTTTACAATGTTCAATATCCCAGTCCTATAGGCTACAGCATTTATCATGGCCAAATGGAGCACAGCACAATTGTGCAAGTAACTAAAAAACACATGACTAACATATGCCTTTAAGCACTTGTTTACTTTGTCATTTCATAGACTGATATTTGCTAAATGGAGAGAACAAGAGCAAGGTGGCATCATCCAGCGACTAGACCTCCGTCAATATCAGGAGACCCACGCAATGTGCTTTGACTGATATGGTGCTGCAGACACAGCAAGAACTGAATCGGGCTATTCATGCCTTGTGTCAAATGCACCATTAACTGATGCAGGCTGTCTGCCCAGAGCAGTGGGATAATAAGAACATTCTCACTGAACTTTTGAAAAAATTAAACATTTTTGCCAAGTAAATGTCAATGTTACAATATATCCAGTATTTTATAGTATTCTTATTACATTCAACACACGACACAGAAACGTCTTCGAACTGCCATTGCACTGACGTCCTGAGAGACTAGGTCTGGCAGAACTGACAGTGGGTCATCTTTTGTGACCCATGACCCATGTGACCCATCAGACCTTTGATTCATGACCCGCATGACCCAAGACCCATGACTTATGGGGCATTTTCCTAGCTCCAGACGCAGTGTCAGCAGATGAGGCTACAGTTGATGAAAATAGCCCTCTTGCTTACTGTAACTGCATTGTTAACTGCCAGTCTAGTTCTCATTGTGACATCAATGGTGCAGGTTCTCCTCTTTGTTTTATTTCTTAATAGTATTATTTATTTTTTCATTATTACAGTATACACAACTGTATATGTACTTTTTATGCTCTCTGCAATTTTGCATTCCGTCAGGAATATCTCTGCAATAAAACAAGTTTTGATTTTTTAAATTTAACCCTCTGCATTTTAAAGGATAACTGCAATGACATTCTATTCTCCGTAAAATGTTTTTGGTACATTACACACTTTGTAAGCTTAATACAATTCCCATTTATTCACAAATGGCAGAAAGACATGCATTGTAACTGGTATGGTCACAGTATTGCTAGGTGCGAGTTGTGCAACTGAGACTGCAAAAACAAAGACAGTAATGTCAGCCTGGGTCAGTGTTTCCAGTGCCAGTCAGTAGTCCAAAAACACTTGATCAGCTATTTGTTTTACCCCTCAAGCACAGCTGAAAGAGCTTCAACAGTTTCAGGAAACATGCTACTGCATTGTGATGTAATTGTGTGTTGAGTATTGTATGTGCTGAAATGTCTCTCACATTTAGCTTAAGATGCTGGAATTACATAGAGTCTAGTGATTTCTGATAACGATGGAAATGTCTTGTAGTGAAGACATCAAAGTGATCAGATGCAGAAGCTGCAGGTCGAGGTGGGTTCACTTCTTTCATGTAATATCTCATTTCATTGTTGACTCTCTATTCCAGTGTGAGCCTGAATACTTGACTCACATTACTGGCACTTGTCTTGGACCTTCTGACCATGCAAATGCATCAGCCTTCAGGTTCTTGCGTAACGGTTCCAGTGGTGTGCTCAAGTTGACATCTGAAACATCTGCAGAAGTTTCAGTAACATCATTGGCAGTTGAATCAGTTGGTTCAGTGGCTAGCATGTGAAGGTAGGCCTTCACTTGTTTGAAGAACCCTTGGCAGTCCTTTAGGTTTTTCACAAAGCTAAATCCTCACAAAGTTGGATCAAGATATGTTGCAACAAAGTGCAGTATGGTTCAACTGCTCCAGTATTTGTCGGATTAATGCACCTAGAATTTCTTTTTTTCATCAAGACTAATCATGTCACTGTCAGAATGTTGCAGCTGTGAAGATTCATGAAGAGTGAATAAACTGGCAATACAACATTACCTTATATAGCACATTTTCATACAAATGGTATAGCTCAAAGCGCTTTACAAGATGAAGAAAAAGCTTAATGAAACAAAAAAAAATAGACAATACTAAGTAAGAAAGAATAAAGTAAGATCAGATGGTAAAGAGGGCAGAAAAAACAAAACAAAGAAAAAAACTGCAGGGGTTCCAAGGCCAAGACACCACCCAGCCCCCTACTGTGCATTCTACCTAACATAAATTATCTAAATCAGTCCTCAGGGTTTTCAGCATTCATGGAAACAATTTTATGGTCATGTGGACATCTAGGGTACTGCCTTCAGTTCATCAATGTAGGGACTGCATGGTGCCTTGATCAGGTGTTGGTGGCACAGAAAGAATGGAAAAGAACAGCAGAGAATAGTAGGGGTTAGTATGGATTACGGAGCCTTGATGAAAATGATAATTAAATGTGCATACAGCTTAATATTAAAATAATAGGTTTTTAGCAGTTTTTTTAAATGCACCACCATATTAGCCTGGCAAATTTCTATCATTAAACTACTCCAGATTTTAAGTGCATAACAGCAGAAGGTTGCCTCACTGCTTTTAAATTATTATAATACTAGCAAAATACCCGCGCTTCGCAGCGGAGAAGTAGTGTGTTAAAGAAGTTATGAAAAAGATAAGGAAACATTTTAAAAATAACGTGACATGATTGTCAATGTAATTGTTTTGTCACTGTTATGAGTGTTGCTGTCATATATATATATATATATATATATATACACACACACACAGACACACACACATATAAACATATATACATACAGTATACATATATACATATAAACATATCTACATATACACATACCTACACATACACATATCTATATATATATATATATATACATATACACATCTACATATATATACATATACTGTATATACACACATATATATACATACATACATACACACACATATACATATATACATACATACATACAGATATATATATACACATATATATATATACACATATATATATATATATATATATATATATATATATATACACAGACACATATATACATATATATACAGATCTACATATATATACATATCTACATATATACACACATATATATATTGTGGAGGTTGACTCGGACACAGACAGGCGGACACGTTCATCTCACCCACAATCATGTTTATTTACAATTAAAAAGTGCACCACAAAACCCACAAAAGTCCCCAAAGTCCTGGCCACAACAATGCCTTACTTCTTCAGGCCGCCTCCTTGCCTCCTTTCTTCCAGCTCAGCTCACTCCGCTCCTGACTCTCGCCCTGAATGAAGGGAGGCGGCCCCTTTTATCTGCACCTGGATGAGCACCAGGTGCTCCCCGGCAATCTCTCGCTGACACGCCCCAGTGTCTCATTGTTCTTCCGGAAGCTCTCCGGGTGTCCCTGCTTCTCTTCCCCCCAGCACTTCCTGGTGTGGCAGAAGTGCTGAGGTCCAGGGTCCCCAAGGCATTGGGGCGCCTCCTGGCGGTGACCACGGGCCCCTACAGGGTGGGGCTTCCATGCCCTGAACCCGTGGCCCCCAAAGCAACCAGGAAGGCGGCCCCCACGTGATCCCAGATGGGCACACGCCCACTTCTGGTCCTCCAAGGCGTCCCGGCCGGGTCGTGGCCCCTGGCATCCTTGACAATATATATATACACATATATATATATATACACATTGTGGTCCCTGGCCAGGGCTCGAGCCCGGCCGGGACGCCCAGGAGGACGAGAGGAGGGCTGGTGCCTACTCCAGACTGCGAGGGGGCGTCCATCCTGGTTATGTTGGGGGCCTCGGGTAGAGGGCTTGGAAGCCCAGCCCTGTAGGGACCCGTGGCCACCGCCAGGCGCGCCCGATGCCGGTTTATCCGTGTGGTCCCGGCGGGGCTGGAGCTCGGCGGGGCGCCTTGGAGGACCAGAGGAGGGCGTGTGCCTCCTCCAGACCGAGAGGGGGCGTCCGTCCCAGTTATGTTGGGGGCCTCGGGTAGAGGGCTTGGAAGCCCAGCCCTGTAGGGACCCGTGGCCACCGCCAGGCGCGCCCGATGCGGTTTATCCCGAGTGGTCCCGGCGGGGCGCTTGAAGGACCAGAGGAGGCGTGTGCCTCCTCCAGACCGAGAGGCGTCCGTCCTGGTTATGCAGGAGGCCTCGGGTAGGGGGCTTGGATGCCCAGCCCTGTAGGGACCCGTGGCCACCGTCAGGCGGCGCCCCAGTGCCTTATCATCCCGGGAGCCTAGCAACTTCCGCCACACCAGGAAATGCTGGGGAAGACGACAGGGACACCGGACGGCTTCGTGCAGCGGCACTTCTGCCACACAGGGTGTGGCCAAGTCTAATGCCGGAAACAGCTGGAGCCCATCCGGGTTCCCATAAGAGGGGCCGCCTCCCTCCAATCATGGGTGGATGTCGGGAGGTAGTTGGCAGAGCTGGAGAGAGGACTGGAGGCGGCCAGAGGAAAGGCACAAGGACTGTGAGCCCTGGACTTTGGGGGAATCGGTGCAAGAGGCACTGGGGGTGCACGTGAGCAAATTGTAAATATTGTAAATAAACAGTGTGTGGTGATGAACAATATGTTATCCGTCTGTGTGTGTCCAGGCCAGCTTTCACAACATATATATACATATCTACATATATATATATATATATATATACATACAGTACATACATACATACATGCATACATATATCTACATATATATATACTGTATATAGAAAAATCCCCGCGCTTCGCAGCGACGAAGAACTGCTTTTAAATTTTTATTAAGAAGAAAAGAAAACCTTTTTAAACTGAGGGAAAATATACCAATAACTATCTGTTAAGGATCTCTTTGTATACCACGTTGTCAGTTCAGCAGTCCGGTTGTAATATGACCAAGCTGTGCACTGAGATTACTTTTGAGAATGCAACGTATAGTTTTGTCCAGGAGGAAAGCAATGTTGCCTCAAATCAATGGCAACCTTTTGTAGGGTGTGTCCCTGAGACTTATTGTCATCGCGAAGCAGAGCCTTACTGGAAATTTGAGGCATTTCAATTGAAATGTGAGATCAGAGGGTATAACGGTGATGCCAAGAATACATTCAGAATGTGGCGCTCTGCTGTTTTTTTGTGTAGCTGCCTTCACACAGCTTCTCCGCTGCTTTATAAACGAACGCCATATAAGGCCATCGTTTCTCCTTGCTTCGCGGTTCTGTACTGTTTTATTGTTCGTTTATTATGATTCTTATAGTTATTGTGTAGCTATTTGAGACTTACTTTACTGTTCAGGTACCCATTTCCTTTATTTAATCCGCAGCATGTACGTTATTTTTTGTTCAATTTATTATGATTTTAGATATTTATTGATTCCCTTCTTTAGCTGACTGCCTGCTCATATAAGAGGCTCCACTGTTTTTTTGTGAAACAGCCTTTACACTGTTTTTTTTTAACAGGTTTGATGCATGGAAGTGATCACTCGTACTGCGTTCAGTCAGTTCACGTGAGCTGCTCTCTTGTGTGATGTTGCGATGTCCATGGCTTTATTTAATGTTAGCTAAGACCCAGCACTTAAAAGTTTATGGCTGCACTCCGGTTGTAATATGACGAAGCTGCGCGAGCTCACTCTTGAGAATGCAAAGTATAGTTGTCCAGGTGAAAAGCAATCTTGCCTGAAATCAATGGCATCGTTTTGTAGGGTCTGTCCCTGAGACTTATTACTTGTCATCGCCAGCAGAGCCTTACTGGAAATTGGAGGCATCTGAATTGAAATGGGAGATCAGAGGGTATAAAGGGGATGCGAGGAATACATTGAGTGTGGAGAAACTCTAGAGACAGTGTGTGTATTAACTTGTGGATTTTTCTGTGAGTATTTGGTGGCAGTGTGACGAAGTTGCTTCCGCAAGACCGTGTTAGCTGTGGAGCTCAACTCGGAGCATATTCTTTTCTACCTTGTCAAATGTATAATGCGTTTTTTGAACAGGTTTGATGCATGGAAGTGATCACTCGTACTGCGTTCAGTCAGTTCACGTGAGCTGCTCTCTTGTGTGATGTTGCGATGTCCACAGCTTTATTTAATGTTAGCTAAGACCCGGCACTTAAAAGTTTCTCGCTACAGCAATTTTAACTCCGTTACAAAGTGATCCAAAGTCTCGTTTATACCTCGTGTCTTCTCATTAAACTTGTATCTTGCGAATAAAGTATTCGGTGTTTTTCTTCAGCTCTCTTTGGGAGCTCTTCCTTCATTTCTATGTACAGCGGTCACAGTCAGTTCACGTGATTATGTGGGAGGCGTGATGATGTCACACGCAGCTCCGCCCCCCACGGCCATCGAGCTAACATCCATTACAGTATATGGAGAAAAATATGTTCCAGTTATGACCGTTACGCGTAGAATTTTGAAATGAAACCTGCCCAACTTTTGTAAGTAAGCTGTAAGGAATGAGCCTGCCAAATTTCAGCCTTCTACCTACACGGGAAGTTGGAGAATTAGTGAGGAGTGAGTAAATGAGTGAGTGAGTGAGTGAGTGAGTGAGTCAGTCAGTCAGTCAGTCAGTCAGTCAGTCAGTGAGGGCTTTGCCTTTTATTAGTATAGATAAGTAGACATTCATTTGAAGATCTAAGGTTATGAATTAGAGTGTATGGTGAAAGGCTTTCCAAAATATAGCAAGATTATTTAAGGCTTTGTAAACTAGTATTTTAAAGTCAATTCTGAATGGCAAGAGTAACCAGTGTAATGACATCAAAACTGGAGAGATGTGCTCGGATTTTCTTTGCCTACTTAAGATTCTGGCAGCTGCATTCTGCACTAGCTGCACTCCACTGATGTCTTTCTTGGGTTGTCCTGAAATTAGTATATTACAGAATCTAGCCGATAAAAAACAAAAGTGTGAACTAATTTTTCAGCATATTGCAAAGTAATAAGAGATCTAACTTTTGCTATATACCTTAAGTGAAAAAATGCTGTACTGGTAATTGGATTAATATTTGATTTAAATATTTAGATAAGAGTCAATAATTACACCTAAATTCTTTACCTTTGTCTTGACTTTTAAGCCTAATGGATCAAGTTTATTTCTAATACCCTCACTATATCCATTTTTGCTAAGAACTAAGTTTTCTGTTTTCTCCTTATTTAGTTTGAGAAAATTACTACTCATCCATTTAGAAACACAAGTAAAACAGTCAGTGAACCAAGAGAGTTAGGTCATCAGGCGCTATTCATAAATACAGTTGTGTGTCATCAGCATAGCTGTAGGTCCTCATATTATGCCTTAAGAGAATTTGACTTAATGGAAGGATGTAGATCAAAAAGAGCAGTGGTTCCAGGATAAATCCTTGTGGCACACCATATACAATATCTTGTGTCTTTAAAGTATAATTACCACAAATAACAAAGAATTTTCTACCTGTTAAGTAAGACTCAAGCCAATTTAAAACATTGCCAGAGAGACAAACCCACTGACTAAGGCAATTTATAATAATATTGTGATCAGTGGTATCAAATGCTGCACTCAGATCTAAGAAAATGAGAACAGATAACTGGCCTCTGTTAGCATTAACCTGCGAGTCATTTACTAGTTTAACCAGTGCAGGTTCTGTACTGTGATTTGTTCTAAAACCTGACTAAAACTTTTCAAGAATAGCATGTTTATTCAAGTGATAATTTAGCTGTGTAATTACTGCTGCTTCTAGAATTTTACTTAAGAAAGGCAGGTTAGAAATAGGTCTAAAATTGTCAAAACAGATGTGTCAAGATTATTTTTCTTGAGCAGGGATTTAACAACAGCAGTCTTAAGACAGTTTGGAAAGACCCCGATATCTAATGATAAGTTCACTAAGTCAAACACACTACCAGTTAGCACATTAGATACTTCTTTGAAAAAGCTTGTTGGTATTGGGTCAGCGAAGCAGGTGGAATTAATTTTATAAAGTGGGAATATTGGCATATTCAAGAAAATCGAATAACAGAGGAAAAATGTTCATGAAGAACACCATGCGGTCAATATCAATTTGGGAAATCAAGCGTTCCTTTTTTATGTCCCTCAGCAGCGGAATCAGCACATTGTGACTCTAAAAAAAAATTACAATAACATGTTGCCCAAGCTACACCTTGGCCTTTTTTCTCTCCATGTTTAAGGCCTTTGGCAGGTGAGACTGTATACCTGATGCTTGGTTTGCTTATTTGACTAGTTCATGAGAATAGCTGTTCAGCTAGCATATGTCGGGGTTCACAGACATGACTTTCTCCCAGGCATGGTCAATGGAAGTCATTTTATGTAAACGTAGAAATAAAGTCAATTGATCAATCAATAATCTTAGAGATAAGTAAGTAAGTATGCCTAATAATTCTGCAGCTATTTTCATATTATTACATTACAGTGACATGCGAAGAAAAAACTTAGTATTTTCAGCATTATATTAAAAATTTGGAACTGTTACAGGTAAATTTTATCGTGGATCAGTGGGTCACAGATACTGAACCATGATGCACATGACCCATCCAATATTGTTGACCCATTTGACCCATTGTCAGCTCTGGGTCTGGGTAATCCATTTGCTCATCTTAGCCCATGTCAGGTGATGAAGGCAGTCCATGTTTCTGTGCTATGATGCGCAGTACTACTCAAGCAGTGTACCACTGGATGAGTCCAAATACCGCCATCTACCTTTTAATGAACCAATGGTCTGTTCTATCACCGATTATGTGCGGGAGAGCCTTTCAGTATATCTCCTTTCCTGTAGTATTTGTGGGCTGGTGGGTAGGGTGTGGAAAGAGTCTCTAAGGGGGTACCCACTATCACCTGAAAGAAAGATATGAATAAAAGATTACATAAGTTATCTATAATGTACTGAACTTAACTGCACTAATGTCAATTAGGCTTACAGTACTCACCTAGAAGCCAACCGTCACATGCAACATGACCATGAAGCCTACATCATACACCATTTAATGAAATGAAAGAAGCGTGGGTTGAGCTTGTTCCCCTTGACTATAAGGAAATTGGATTAATCTAGGTAGTATTTTAATTATACCATTCCATACAGAGATTCCGAACTGGCCAGCTAATTCACACTAAAATGCACCCATCCCCAAATAGCTCAGGTTGTTAAAACCTGCAAAGGATCAGGAATTGTGTGATTTCTCTGTAATGGTCACTGTAATACAGGCTCTAGTTCAACACACAACTCCAATAGGTTTAGTCAACCCAGTGATCAGCCAAAAAATAATCGTGATCTCAAAAAATTATACCATTGACAATATTCTCCAAAAAAGTTAACGCTACGATCAGGACCTCTCTCATAATATGAGGAATAATTAAAAAAAAAACACGGTAAATTTATATAACAGCATAAAAGTATTGAGAAAATGTGTACGTACATGAGAATATTGAGAAAGTCATTAACAGTTCTGTACATACAGTATGAATAACCGTTTTTCCAGATTTGATTCCTGTTTTCAGTTCTGTGTTGCAGAGACAGGCACTGGCTTGTTACAGTGAGTCTAAAAAATAGGTGGCTGGCTGGGTTCTGCAAAAGAGGGAGCGAGAGCTTCTTTATGTTAACACGAGTGCTGCGTTCACAGCCCTTTTCAAATACACATGCGTACTAAATCTGAGGCAGTAAATCGGTTTAGAAGTTTTCTTGAAAGCTATGCAGGAGTGCTTTGGCTCGCGCTAGTGTTCCTTATCAGTTATGTTCTGTTATTCGGCCGGTCAGTTTATATTTTGTGCTGAACATTAGACAAACTGAAGTGTTGAATTAAATGTACAATCTAAATGTGAATATGGCATGTGAAGGAAATAGTAATCCATCCAGATTTGTTTCCTCCTTGTCGGAACACCACCTCCCCGCGACCTTTAATTGGATTAAATGGACTGGAAAACAGATATACCGGCGCGAGCTTATTACTAGTTATAATGGCATTAAGTGTTGACAGAATTGCATTTCTTTCTGTGCTGTAGTAATAACAAAACGTATACCATTAAGGTGCTATTGGGTATTGATTTTGATACACTTCTCCTTTGTTTTAAAGAGAAATTAAAAGCAACGTAACAGTTTGAAAACTTAGTGGTTGAGTGGAAAGTGACCCACCAATATGAAGCTCAGTTAAGCACCGTCCCGGGGCACTTCATGCATATGACATTCGTGCAGATGAGCTTATACTTAATTTCAGGGTATAGCATTCAGAAATGGAAGGTCATCTTTCCTAACGATCGGGCAGCTTAGAAGAGCAGCTCGGATTCTCGCTCCATGGAAGAACTAAGTACTTCCTATTTTAGAAGTGCTGCCTGCCTAGCCGCTTGTGTTACAGTGTCTCCTCCCACTTGGGGGGCGGGAAGAAAGCACAGAGATAGACGGAAGTCAAATTGATTTTAGCTTCGATAAACAGTACAGTTCAGTCCATACAGCTGCTGGGCGACCTGCAAATAGGAGATTCTCGAGTAAAGGTGAGGTTGCTGCCAAGAACTTGTATGCGTTTGCAGAAATCGCTTAAGCGGTGTTACACTGGGAGTAATTGTGTCTTTAGGTTCAGTTGCTCAAAGAATGAACTGCATGAGAAGTTTTTTGGTGAGGAGAGCAGTGCTGTTGTGTATTCGCAACAGTAGAAAAAAGTGAAGGAATCACACGTCGTTTCTTTGGAAAGTGAGAGTCTAGAATGCGGGGCTCTTAGTTACCATTATTTCCAGGTATTGGTCTCATCGGGCTGCTCCAGGCCTCATTCATATAGCGGGACGGTGGGAGCTGAGATGTTCCCTCAGGGGAGCGGGTGTGACGCTGGTAATTTGGAAAACGCACATAGGCGCAGTCGCTTAGAAAGTGGCGTCTAATGAACATCGCGTTTGTCTGCAGAAGTTGCAGGAACAGGTTACCTTCGTTTTTTTACCGTTTAAGGCGTGTTTTGCAGATGAAAATACATGGCTTTCTGCACCAATGTGTCTCAAACTTTATATTACGTAGTGATATTGTCAACAAATTCCTTTAGAAAATTATTTTAGAGTTGTGTAAAACGCTGTAAACTTTAAGTTTGGATATTAATTTGTCCAAGTGTACCAAAACACGCTTACATCATATGTTCCCAGTAACAATACTGTACTTGCTTCATTAATGCGATGTAAATCGAATACTGTAGTTTCTGGAGAAACAAAGGGTGTTTAGGTATACTTTTATAATTGTTAGTTTTTATGCAGAAAACTATCCTTTTGCCGATCCTTGTTTCCGTTCACCCATTTTTAGCTGCTGATTTGATGGTTCAAGCTTTCGTGGTATAGGGTTAAGCCAGTCCCAGTAAAAAAAAATAATACTAACAACTGGACATGGAGGCAGCCCTACTCAACGAGGCTGTGTAGATTTCAGAGTTGCCAGTCACATTGCTGGGCAGGAGGATTTAAACATGACTCTTGGTTAGAATGCTAAAATAGCTATTGTTTATTTGTAACGTTACCCCGGAACCCAAACATTTAGAAGATGTATTCAGATAGAGTTTTGGATCGCTGACAGGGGAAAACCCATGTGAATATAACAAAAATACCTTAATCTTACGGACTCGGAGACGGCTGAACAAACCCCTTTTCCTTCCAGAGATCCGTCCTTGCCTTTGGCATGTAACTTTTTTAATTTTCTGGTTAGAAATTGAAGAAGATTTCTAAAAGCATTTTAAATTTATGAATGATCCATACAATTCTTTTTGCCGGTCAGTACTCTTCACCTGAACTTGTGCTCTCTGTTTGCAGAGTAACCTATGTATGTTTTTGCTATTGCCGTTTATTAACATACACCTATATGTTTACATCTGGCTAGCATGACATTTGCTAGTTGTTGGCCATTTACCTGAAAAAAGAATTAGAGGCTCATAATGTTAGAGAGTGACACAGACAGAAAGATGTTAAAGATGTTTGGTAGTTACTGAGGTTACAGGTAAAGAGGGAAATACAGTTTGTCTAAGTTTGATTAAGGCTAAGGATTTAAGTCATGTTGAATTAATTTCTTTCTTGTGCCCAATGCTGCTGGTATGGGCTATGGATCCCCTGCCACCCTGAACTGGATTAGGTAGGTTCATTACTTGAATAGAATGCTTAAATCTACTGCATTACCACAGTTTAAAAAGAATGTAAAATATTTCAGATGTGTCCTTTTAGAAGTTTAATTTGAGGTGCTTATTCTAGAGTGGACTGTCTTGTCTCAACTGTGCTAACTTTGGAATAAAAGTATGTTGTGCATGAATTATTTAAGCATTTTCCAAAAAAATTGTTAGAATGCTATCTTCAGTTTTTTAGTGGTGAATGTTGTCAAAGCGATTAAAGGAACAATTAAAATCATTGAAGGGTTGTTTTTGTATATACTGTATGTAAAAACAAAAGCAAGTGTGTATCTTGGGGATTTCATTTGACATCAATGTTAGGGCAGTCTAATTTATATAAATACAGTGTATTTCCATATAACACTTCCAGTTTACAAGATGCTGAAGTAATACTAAATGACAATGAAAAATAGTATTCAAAAGCAGGTGGAACAACTGTAACTGTATACATTCACATTTGTGTTTATCGGTTCCAGTACAGGTAAAGAATGACAGTGAAACTATGTTATTAATTAAAAATCTTTTCTTTTTATATTACATTAGAAAAAAAGAAAGATCCAGAAACCGCTTTTTGCAGCCACTTTGTTTTCCCTTCCCCTGCATTTGTTTCTTTCTTAATGTTGGAATTCTCCATTTGAGTGGCTTGCTGCATGCAAAAAAGTTTTGCTCATTATTATACTGTCTAAAGAAACATTTTTATGTCTTAATTTCTGGGAAGTGTATCTTCAAATATGCAGTTATTTTGCTTGTCTGATTGTGTCACTCAGTCTTTTTAAATAATGGGACTGTTATCTGTCCACATGCTGTAAAGGTTGAAAATGCATTTTTTATATCCAATGAGCAACCAATCAGACTTTACTTATTTTCTGTGTAAATATAATGGTTTATTTAATAAAAATATGCCAATTTGTTAATTACTAACATCTCCATTGTGTGTGCCAGCTGCAGTTTAATAGTTTAAAAACAGCAACTGCAAAACTGTTGCACAGCATTTATACAAGGGTAAAACTTTGATTTTGAATGCCAAAGGGATTGTCTTGTAGTAGTTTTAAAGATTGAGTTCACTCTGCCATAGTTCCCATCCAATTTATAATGTGTTTATTCAGTTCAATATTGAAGAATCAAATTCCTCAGCTTATTCATAATACTTGATGCTCATCTTGCACACTGGTTACAGGGTAAACAGGTTGAAATTTAAAAAAAGAAACTTCTGCAGTGTTACGAGAAAGTTATTTGTGCTTTGTGGATTAAAAAAGGAAAAGTGGAACATTTCCCCTTATTATAAGGAATTTACATGAATTTGTCATTTCTGCAGTATTTATATATAATTGTATGTAATTTGTTATTTACTAAAACATACATAATTACAGAAGTGAAGATTAATGGAAAAATAATTTCAGCACAATACAGGCCTTTCATAATCTTCATCGTATCCATACTGGCCTTGCCAATTATTTAGGCTGTGTCTGTCCTGTTCAGCTTCTGTATGTTTATATTAGTTACTGGTTTTCATTTCAACCAAAATTATCATAGGTTTATACTCCCTACCAATTGAAATCCTATGAACTGTCATCTCTGTTCTGCATGATTCATTGTAACAGAGAACAATTCTTTATCCTCCTTGCTATTTTTTTATTATTTATTTATTTTGTTTCCCCTTACAGTAGGGATAGTTTCCAGTATTCAGAACCAGGCATATATATGCTGGAGTTAACAGCCACTTATATGATGTAAAACATACATGCCTGTGGACCTCCTGAGTGGGTTGAATTTCTAGAGGACTTTTTGGCATAAATAAGGAAGACTTTATAAATTAGAGAATATGCCATTGAACATAGCAGTATCTAATGTAGGCATAATTTAAATTTAATTATAAGTAGTTTTGTATGCAGAGTTGTGTGGAAATAGTAAAATAAGAAAGCCAGTTAAGAAAGCAAGCAATGGTGTGAAACAGTGCTTAAAATGGTGTGACTAGAATAAAATTAAGAAGCTGAGTTTGGCTTGCTTTTTATTTGCTCATTTACATGTTTGGAAATAGAACATTATTAAACCTGATAAATTTTAATTTAAAAAGTCAGACTATATGTTATTTTACAGAATAAGATTAACATAAAAGTCGATGAGGCAGTTGTACCCATTCTATCTGAATTAACAAAAAAAAAAAATTAACAGTAGCTTCGTATTGGACTCCAACCCTCTTGATCCTGACTTGGGTTCATGGGTTACAAATGGTTGGTTTAATGTTAGTAATAATCATTGAATAAACTGGAAAGTATACACAGCATGCACATAGTATTTCACACCAGCTGTCCTTGCTTGACCTCAAAAAACTCTAGGCAACTTGACATTTTCAAGCTAGTAGTTGTGTCCATAAAACACAAAGAAGCTTCACTACAGTATTTTCCACAAATATTTATTCATCTTTTAGATGTTAACTCTTTTTATAGCCTTCTCCATTTGTGAATATAACTGTAAAACCACCATACCAGTTTTACTATACTGTAATTTAGAATTTCATTGTTTTTTAAAATGTTTGTGTTTGTATCTTTTTTTTTTTTTTGGCATCTTTTTCTTCCTGTGGCATATGTTTGCTACTTGTCTGAATCCCTTTCTGCACCTTTTCATGTATATAGTCATTAAATTATCTGTATATACCTGTACAGTATGGAACCGCATATAAAACGGCCTTTTAAAATTTAAATACTGTATATAAAATGTTATTAAACTATTACATTTTCCTTTGTGGGTCAATAATTACTTTATGGCCTTTACTTAAACTTTTTCTTCAATGAGCTTTTAACTTCCTATGCAGCTAAACACTTTAAGCAAGATCAAGATTTATCAGGATTTTTTTTTGTTTTTTTCAAACCATGTTAGAAAAATCCCTGTATCAGACACAACTCCACTACAGGACACTATTTATAGCTTCTTACTGTGAAATTTGAAATGAAAAGAAACTAAAAAAATCAATAGTAAGTATGATATGAAGCAAAACAACCTGAAAGCTCTAAGTTTGAGTTTTTGGATTTGAAATCCATAGCTGGAAGTGTTTAGTAAAGATACCATGGGAATTAAGAGACTTGAAATGAGTTAATGCAAATATGCTCCAGCGTGAGAACATCTTGTTGTTTTTAGAATGTTTCAATTTTGTCTGTAATTTAATAATTTTGAAATTGATGTTGGATCGCAAACTGTTAAGTATTTAGTAAATTTACAGCCGAGTTGGAAAGACAGGTCAGACATTATGAGAAAATCAAAAGTCATCAACATTTTCTTTCTTTGGAATAGTGATGGCTGGGAAAGGCATATACTGCATATAGGAAGTGACATGTTTTAAAAATATTTTGACAATGTGCATATATTGTTAAAAAAAATGTTGAGGTTTATTGTCATATTTATACTACATAGTGTATATAGTTCAATGAAATACTATATCATCAAAGACACACAAGTATACATAACATGCAATATATGTGCAAGAATAGTGTTTATGTATTTTATACAGTTGCTCAATTTATAAAGTCTGGTAGGCTGCCCACCTTCATCTGGTGGCTTATGCTTCTTGTTTAATTCTTTTATTGTCACTGGCTGAAAACCCTAGTAGTATTTTGTGTGCTTGTAGTTGTCACATTGGGATAATTCCAGGTTTGGTTTTTAAATGTGTCTTGGCTGATCTGATGCCTTTTTTAATTTGCCTTCAAGAAGTTATGAATTATAATGCATGCTGTATTACCAGTGACCAGTAAACATTAAAAGATTTAGAAGTTCTTCATGTTATACATAAAGAAAATGCTTACTGTGATAGTTCATTTTGTCTTTTATCAAAACTGCTTTATTCAATCTAGGGACTCTGGAATTGGAGCATGTCCAAGCAGGACTTGTTGCATGGAAAGAACCATGTTTTAAAGTTCTGTGAAGTTTGTGTGATATTTTCTGAACATGTGGTTCATTCTTTGTTTCCTTCTGCCTGCTATTCTGGACTGTTGTAATCAAACTTGCTGGTGGCCGTTTGTCTCTTCTTTATATTTTTTCCACATCCTCCTCTCTGTTTTTTTTCCGAAATCCTAAAGATGTGCATGCTTGGTTAATTTGCCTCTCTGAGTCAGTTTCGGAGCATGTCCTATAGCAATTTAGTTCCCCTCTTGTTACTAAGAAAGATCATGTCACCCTATCACCGTAAATTTGGTGTGCGTGAAAATGTAAAGACGGATAGATGTTTATCATCAGAACCAGAATGTTTATAAGTTTAAATCATACTACCTATGCACTCTTAATTGCAGCCACACCCATTTTTGCAATAATAATCAAAGCACTTCTTTGTGTCTTTTTCAGTTCTGTGATACTTGCTTTTCTGAAAAAGAGGTATACACATTCCTGCAGTTCATATTTGCTTTAAAGTATGCTTTTTATTTTAAACTATTGAAAATATACTTTGAATGACTTGCATGAATGGCAGAATAATTTCAAACATGAGTGACATAATTGTCATTCATAGCCAGGATTGCCAGCTGCATAAATCCTTTTAAACTAGAACAGTAGCCTGCCAGTGCTTGTGCAGAATCTTTCATCACTGGTATGGAATGTCCTGTTTTGTTTGCCAGTTTTTTAGATAGGTAGTGGTTTCTGTCTTGACTCATAAGACTGATTACTTTTTCAAGGTCACAGTCCTTGTTTTAGTTCTATTAAGTATTTAGTTCTATTAAGTATTTAAACTATTTATAATATTTACAGGCTAAATGGATATATTTTTTCCATTCCAAATGTGCACTAGGAATGTAGCCATTGTGTAACTTGTATCTCTTGCATTATATTAAAGAAAATGTCAATTTCAGTATATCTCAATATATTCTTAGAACCTGGGCATTTTTTTCTCAATAAAATATCATGAAATTTTAGCAAATTAAACATCTTGAGAAATGTTTTTTTCCAGCCGTTTTTGTTTTAATCTCTACATTGTTGTTTCCTTTGTATATATTGTCTGCCTGGCTGGCATCCGTGTCTGCCAGTTAGTTAACAGAGCTCAGGCGTGTGTGCCGTCTCTCTGTCTCTCTCTGCTTAACTGTTTTTATATAAGGAAAGACTCTTGATTACTCAGTGTGCAAATGACCGATCATACATTATATACGTGTATATTTTTTTTTAAATGAATTACATGTAATGGTTCTCCAGTCACGGATCAGAGTACAGAAGGCAACATTATATCTATTTTTAATGTCTATTTTCTAAAAATAAAGAAGTCTGTTGCTTTAACATTTATTTGTATGTGTGGCCTAAAATAAATAATGAACAGTAAAACTTTACCAAATAATGAATAAAATACAGTGCTATTGACAGCTGAAATTAAAGACTTTTTAAATAAATTTATTGGCCGTTTCCTGAAATAAAATTACAAAACAAATCCAACAATTAACAGAAACTGTGGTAAAATAATTTGGTTTATTCTACAATAGCATGTGATGCTTATGAATCCATATCCTAAATTCTGCCACATTCTGTTTTTAAAAGAGTGCTAGAGTCTTTGTGGAGTTTATTACACATTCATAAGAGGTTGTGCAAAATAAAGTTATGAACATTGCGATATTATCTTTTGCATATTGATTTTTATTATAATATTGATTCAATATATTGCCCTGCTCATGATGCCACAAAATCATATTTTTTGTATTTGATACCATTACCTGTGAAATTTTATGATACTCAATACCTTTCAGTACAATGGCAAAAAACAAAAAGGCCATTGAATGGAATTATTAAAGGACCTCCATTATTGAAGTGAACAATATTGTACATTTTCTGTAATACAACACAAAATACAAAAATACTTACAGTAACAGTTTTAGAATACTTATGTCTGTTAAGTAGTTAACCAACTATCATTTGAGTAAACAACTATTGGCATTCATAAATATCAAAATGCAATACAGGGCTTGAACTTGAATGTATGGTAGAATTAGGGATCCCTTCAGTGCACCAAAACTGGGGAGGGATTACAGCATAGGGGTTATAAAGGATGATATTGTAAACTACTAGATTTATCTTAGCATATGCACATTCTAAATTTATACTCTGTAAAATCCATACTAAGTATACATCTTCAAGTATTATTATATACTGTATATGCTGTTGAATTGGTGAATTCCAAGATAATTCAGGATATTTCCATTTAAATTATTTATTTTAAAGCTGTTTTTATAATAACATGCTGTTAAAGTCCTGGTTTGTCAGTGAAGCACTCCTTGAAATTTGTGACATTTGCTATTGTAATATTTTATATTTCCATATAAATTTCAAAGAATTTTCTGTAAGTGTTTTGTATTGAAAATATGACTGACATCGATACACAGGTGTCAATAAGCTACATCATCTGGTCATCTAACAGCTAATGAGGAAGGGGCTATCGTGCACACCGGTTTCAGTTTAACAAAGCTTGTGAATCTTGGTTACTTCATCTGAGTGATCAACCATGCTACAGTAATACCTCTGTTAACCAGTCCTTGGAAAACAGAGCTTTTTTTATTATGATGGTAGCATTAAATGCACTTTGGTGCATATACAGAGTCAAGTGCAAGTCCACTAGAATTCTGTGCTAGTCATTGTGAAACATGTTTATACAAATAAATCATTATCATTAATATTATGTGTAGTATATTGTTTCATATGTTCTGTAGCTATTTAAAAAATAACTTTGTACTGTATGTCACACACATAAAACTATCTTTTTGAAAATGAAAAGCTGAGGTTAACATCCATTTGTGAGGAGAGCTGGTGCTGAATGTTGGAGATGGATGAGGATAGAAAGTTCTTACCGTGCAAGCCCTTCAGAGTCACTTCTCATATTCTAAATGCCATTGACCTGGGTTCTTTACTTTAGTAGTAATCGTGTTTGTGTTCGTACCATGTGCGTCTTGTTTCCATCGTCCCGTTTACTGTTTGTGTGTGTCGGTGAATGCCGTCCCCGTAAAGGGGGACGGATGATGGAAGGAGATCGCAGCCCCAAACCTGGAAAACACCGGTTTTCAATTAATCAATTACATTCGTCACAGGACTATAAAAACAATCAAGAGAAGAGGAAGGAGAGAAGGAGATTTTCGATATACGACCACGAACCACCTGTACCTGCTGTATTTCACATCGCGCATTTCCATCCAGTTTGTTTTTCATTCCGCCGGACTCACTGCAACACCCTCATCATCGAGAGACCCCGGGGTCAGATTATTTTCCACCACCACCGAGGATACACGGTAAGGCTGTTCCATTTTTGTTTCGGGAATTACAAACACTCCATATATCGGTTAACCAGTCATCTGCATTCAGGACAATTGTTACTCGGAGTCAAGTTCACGACCATTCATTTCCGTATTTCATTCATTCTTTTTTGGTATTTGTGTTGTTTGTTATATGTTACAAGGGCAAGGGAGGGGTAGTTATATTTATCTAGGGATTTGTCACGGTGTTGCTTTGGTGGAGGGATATTTATAATTTATTTAGCTTTTCTGTTTCATTTAATACATTTTATCAGTTTAAGTTTACATATCTGTTTTGCTTTTGTGCTTATTTCCACCGTCGATTGTGGGGAAAAGGTTTAATTTGTTAAAGGTACGGCTTGATTAGATTCAACCTCAGCAATTAATCCAGGCCACAGGTCTTGGAGGTGTAGCTGCTGGCCGGGTAAGGGACGGCCGTTACAACGTTGATAGCTTTTCATGTTGTTTTTCATGTTGAGTTCGAAGGATAATGAGAAAAGCACTGCGCCAAACCAATCATGTCCCTGGAACAGTGTTACAGCCAACGTCAGGTTAGGTTGACGTACACAGCACTGAGCGTAGGAGTAGCACCTTGCAGCAGCACACATTCAGCGTTCACACAATTACAAGAGGAGTGGTAGCAAGATAAAAGAGAAAATGACTGCACAAAATGTTAACAAAAACTCGGAAAAATCAGCCACTAACCTTTTGTACCATCTGAAGCTGTGCTATCCTTTAGAATATGCACAATACAAGGCTTTACAGTCCCGGACCTAAGCAAGTGCTGGTGGTCTCCAACGAGTGTTCTTCAACGGAAATGCCTTATAAAAAAAAAAAAAAGAGACACAGAGATATCACAAATGCAATAGCCTACTTTACTGCATCTTACATGATGTCAGAAACCGGCTCGAAAATATCAGATTTAAACTGCTGATTAATGTAATTGACCCTTTTTACCAACACCCTGGCCATAAACATTTCTGTCAGATGGAGCTTCCCTAGCTATACACGGAGTGTACAGAGACAGTTGAAAAGGAGCTGCAAAGTGTGTCATACTTCTTTAACATGTTGGATTTGTGGTCAAGTAACATATCTGAACCATAGCCTCACTGCCCACTTCATTGACCAGGATTTGAAAGTGAAAAGCAAATGTCTTCAAAGTACCTACTTTAAAATTGCCTATCATGCAGGCAAAGTCATCGCTTTAAGACTGAAAGAAGCTCTTGCATCACGTAGACTTAGAGAAGACAAACAAGTCTGTATCATAATAGACCGTAGGACCAATATACTGAAGGCCACATCACTAAACAACTGGACACGGCTGCAGTGTTTTAAACATCCACTTCACTCGGCTATCGGTAAGTTGGTGAACAGAATTATATACAAATGTAATTTTCATTTTTTAAATGAAATATGTCAATTTCATTTAAATTCTCCTTCGTTTGAATTTGAAAGCTGCTTGAATTTGTATTCAGAATATACAGGGGGTCCTCAGGTTATGACACAGTTCCATTCCTACAACAGTGTTGTAACCCAAATTTTGGTGTAAATCGAAACACACCCTAGCCTAAGTCACTTACCTATCCTAACACATTTGCAGAATCATAATCTAGAAAATAAAAACACAACTAAGCCACAGAAAAAGGAAAAGGACTTAAATATACTGTACTGTACACTGTATTGTAGTAACAGAAAAAAATGACAAAAAATGAGTGTTAAAAAAAAAAAAAATTCCTTACCTTTATTCCTTCTGATCTTTTTACAATGTCTAATTTCACTTCCATCGTGATGGCTTTCCTCTTCTTTGAAGCACTACCATCTGAAGACTCTGACTTTCGTCAGAAAGCTTTCGGAGCCATGATAAGGGCCAAAAAGTCACCAAACAAAGCAACACAAATGGAACACTTGTGCCGCGCGCAGCCAAACTAGTTCACCCACTCCCTCACTCATACACCACGTTACTGCGTATTCTTCCGCAGTGCGCAACCAAACTAGCTAACAGCGTAAGCCAAAACACTCAAAAGTCTCAATTTTTTTTTAAGTTTTTATGGGTGTGAGCATTCTAAACTTGAAACGTTGTGTATCGAGATGTTGTAACCCGAGGACCCACATAGAATGTGTTTTGTCTGTTTATTTGTGGGTTTGTTTTCCAACCAGGTAAAACTGTTTTAATCTATACAAAGGAAAGGATACAGTATAGAGAGTTTTTTTTTTTTTTTGGAGATTTTATTTTGTATTAATAATATCCCTGCAGATTTTATTTATTTTCTTAAATTTTTTTTTTCCGGCCGTCTGTTTTTTTTGTTTTTTCTGTCCCCCCTGGCCATTGGACCTTACTCTTATTCTATGTTAACGTTGACTTGTTTTATTTTCTTACTGTGTCTCTTATTTTTCTATTCTTCATTATGTAAAGCACTTTGAGCTATTTTTTGTATGAAAATGTGCTATATAAATAAATGTTGTTGTTAATACCTGCTTTATTTATTTGGCACTGACCAATAAATTTACTGTGTGATCTCCTGTAAAACTTGAAAGATTTACATTTTAGTTTTTAGACTAAAAACTAGAATTAGAATTCAGAATTAAAATTTTATTTTATTTATTTGGAGTTAACCAAAAATTTAGTGTGTTGTCTTGTAAAACTTACAAGGTTTTGACTGGTAAGAATTGAGAGATTTTTATTTTGTATTACCTATTTTATTTATTTGGAACTGACCAAAGAATTTAGTTGTGCATTTTATTTCTGTTTCCTGTAACAGCTGAAGTTTTTGACTGGTCAGAATTAAGATTTTAGTTTATTATATATCTGTTTTACTTAAAATACAGTTGTGTAATGTTCTACAGCAAATTTGTCACGTTCAACTTCTGACAGAAAATAATACACTGTGTGCACAATTATTAGGCAAGTGAGTATTTTGACCATATCATCATTTTTATGCGTATATTCCAACTCCAAGCTGTATTAACTTGAATGCTTATTGGATTTAAGCACGTCAGGTGATGTGTATTTGTGTAATGAGGGAGGGTGTGGCCTAAGGAGATCAACACCCTATATCAAGGTGTGCAGAATTATTAGGCAGCTAGTTTTCCTCAGGCAAAATGGGCCAAAAAAGAGATTTAACTGACTCTGAAAAGTCAAAAATTGTAAAAAGTCTTTCAGAGGGATGCAACACTTTTGGAATTGCTAAGATATTGGTGTGTGATCACAGAACCATCCAACATTTTGTTGCAAATAGTCAACAGGGTCGCAAGAAACATGTTGAGAACAAAAGATGCAAATTAGCTGCCAAAGATTTGAGAAGAATCAAACGTGAAGCTACCAGGAACCCATTATCCTCCAGTACTTTCATATTCCAGAGCTGCAACCTACCTGGAGTGCCCAGAAGTACAAGGTGTTCAGTGCTCAAAGACATGGCCAAGGTAAGGAGGGCTGAAACCCAACCACCACTGAACAAGAAACATAAGTTGAAACGTCAAAACTGGGCCAAGAAATATCTGAAGGCAGATTTTTTTCAAAGGTTTTATGGACCGATGAGATGAGAGTGACTCTTGATGGACCAAATGGATGGACCTGTGGATCAGTAATGGGCACAGAGCTCCACTCCAACGTGGAGGTGGGGTACTGGTATGAGCTGGTATTTTTAAAGATGAGCTAGTTGGACCTTTTGCATTGAAGATGAACTCAAAATCAACTCCCAAACCTACTGCCAGTTTTTCGAAGACACTTTCTTCAAACAGTGATACAGGAAAAAGACCATGAGTTTTATGCAGGCCAATGCTCCATCACTTGCATCGAAGTTCTCCACTGCGTGGCCAGCCAGTAAAGGCCTTAAAGATGAAGGAATAATGACATGGCCCCTTCCTCATCTGACCTAAACCCTATCGAGAACTTGTGGGCACTTCTTAAACGCTAGATTTACGGGGGAGAAAAACAATCCACCTCTCTGAAGAGTGTCTGGGAGGCTGTAGTTACTGCTCCACAAAAAGCTGATCGTCAACAGATCAAGAAACTGACAGACTCCATGAATGGAAAGTCTTATGACTGTTATTGGAAAGAAGGGTGGCTATATTGGTCATTGATTGATTGATTTATTTTTTTTGAAATGTCAGAGATGTTTATTTGTAAATTTGGAGGTGTTTGTTTATTATTCTCACTATAACAGATGAAAATAAACAAGTGAGATGGGAAAATTGTCATTTTTCCTTTAGTTGCATAATAAATCTGCACACTAATAGTTGCCTAATAATTGTGCGCACATATGTATTCCCCTGATGATGTTCTCACTCACATTTCCGTTGTGAAACATTCAGGTTTCAGGTTTATTAACATTTTGGATTGACTGATAGCACTGTGTTTGTTCCATATTAAAATGAATCCTCAAAAATACAACTTGCCTAATAATTGTGCACACAGTGTATTTAAACTAGGGATGCACCGAAATGAAAATTCTGGGCCGAAAATGAAACCGAAATTTTTGGATGCACTTGGCCGAAAACCGATACCGAAACCGAAAATGGCTTCATTAAAAACATGTTTAAAATATTTTCTTTTTGTTTGTATTAAAAAAACTACAAATTAATTAAGCAATCAAACTTTTATTGATAATAAATAACAGTAATAAGGCTGTTTAACAATAACAAAACTAAATAAAATTTCTTTCTGTAACAAAATTGTGCAAAAAAAGTGCTAGCTGCTTTTTTACTTCAATTTTAAATTACTGTACCAAACAACAGTGCACAAACAGAAGAAAAATAAATAAATCCAACCTCTTACTGTAAACAACATAACTATACACACTAAATTGGTCTGCTTTTAATTTAAGCAAAAGAAGCAGGTTTATCTTTATGAACAAAAGTTTTCAGTTTTCTGGCTGAAGACACAGTTCCTCTTCTCATGAAGAACATACTGCACTGAATAAAATCACTCAGTCTGTGCTAGCTTTTAGTGCCTTTACGAATTGTGCAAAATATTACCTGCATTAAACGTTTTACTTCAATTTTAAATTACTGTGCAAAAGAACATTCCAATAACAGAATAAATAAATCAAACCTTTAACTGTAAACAACATCAAATTAGGCTGCTTTTATTTTAGCAAAAGTGGCAGATTTCTCTTTATGAACAAAAGTTGTTCAGCTTTCTGGCTGGAGAGACGATTTCTGTTCTCATCAAGAACATGAGATGCTGCACTGAATAATCTCTCACTGTGTGTGCTGGTGCTTGGGGCAGATAAGTACTTGCGCGCAGTCCATGCAAGCAAAGGAAAGTGATTTTTGTTCGTGCGCCAGTAGTCAAGTGGATTGTCACTTCTGCCAATGGGTAGTTCAGCTAGATAGGTTGCTACTTCTTGTGAGGCTGCGCTTGCTCTTACACCTCTGTGGGTTGGGACGCTTTCCTGTAAAATTTAAGTCAAACATATCAAGCGAAGGAATGTGCGCCTCATCACTTGTGCGTGACCGTTTCTCAGGCACAGTTTGCTCTGTTCTCCCGTCGCGGCTTGTGCTTCACCAGAGGTTTCAAGAGCCGTAAGCTCTGTTTGCACCATTTGCGTACATCCTGCCTTTTCTCATCGTCAAAGTAATGGTCTTTAAAGCGTGGATCTAATATTGTTGCAATGCCGTAAAGAGGGTTGGACTCAATGTCTTGGAAGCGTTTGTTAACAGCCTCCAGTAGAGTTTTTTTTAGCTGTTTTTACGCCATGATCTGTTTCCGCCTCTTTTCCAAGCAGGCGCTTCAGTGCTGCGATCAGTGGAATAACTTCAGCAACAGACGCTTGAGCTGAGCTTATTTCCTTGGTTAACTGTTGAGCGGGCGAGAGAGAGAAAATGTTTTCCACCAACATCCACTGATGTGCACTCAAAGTTGCTGGCAGGTCATGATCTGTCATGTATGCAGCTAAAACCCGCTTCTGTTCAAGTAATCCTTGCAACATATAATATGTACTGTTCCAGTGAGTGGCCACATCTTGCTGTAGTCGTTTGTTGGCATCCCAAACTGTTTTTGCAAATCTTGTAGTCTGGAATAAGCAAGCGGAGAATGCTTAAAATGTCCCACAATTTTTCTCCCAGTTGCTGTGATTTCTGATATGCTCCACTGACTAAGCACTCCCTCATTCACAGCCAACTGCAGCGTGTGCCATGCAAGGTATGCTCTTTAATCCACTGTCATCCATAGCCTTTATCATGTTCCGTGCATTATCTCTCACAATCACATGCACTTTAGACTTGTCTATGTTCCAAGTTTCAAACATGTTAGCCAAAGCATCGGATATTGCTGCTGCAGTGTGTGAGCCGACAAACTCCTGTGCATGAAGCAGAATGTTTTGCAATTTAAACTCAGCGTTTATCCACTGCGCTGTCAAACTGAGCATGCTAGTTGGACTAACGTCAGAGCTCCATATGTCTGTGGTAAAACTTAGAGCAGAGATATCTGTGGTCATGAGCTCATGAACATGTTTTGCAACACGGTCATACATTTCAGGTAGAGAGGTCTCTGCAAAATACCGTCTGCTTGGCAGTGTGTAACGCGGCTCAATGTGGTGTATTAGCCTACGAAATCCGATGTCCTCCATGACTGAAAACGGCTCGTCATCTAAAGCAATGAATTCCATTACTTTCTCTGTTATGTCACGTGCTTTAGCACTGTCATTTGCAAATTTCTTAATTTTTTAGAAAAATGTGGCAAACGAGGGTGTTGATGTGCTAGTTGGCTTAGTTTTAACCAACGTTGTTTGACGGTATTCCTCAAATTCAATTGCGTGTCTTGACTTAAGGTGGTGTATTAAACCTGTAGTCGAAAATGTCTTTGCTGTTGAACCCCCTCTTGAAACTTTTGCAGAGCAAATATTGCATATTGCAACTTTGCTGTCCTCATCTGAAACTTTGAAGTGCTTCCAAACCGCCGACATACTCCGTGTTTGATGCGTAATGACAGCGCGAACGAGACGGGAGGATGGGAGAGGCGTGGCGACAATTCGGCTTTTATTTTGGCTTTCTTATGTTTCGGCCGAAACCGATAATGCTATTTCGGCCGAAAATTTTCGGCGGCCGAAATTTCGGTGCATCCCTAATTTAAACCAAAATTACCCTTATGATATCTTCACATCTCACTTAGGAGTAAAAAGGAACCTTGACAGAAATAGTGATTCAATTTATATTGTGATATACAATATATCAATAGTGACTGGTATGAAAAAAAATTATTGTGATAAGATTTTTTTTCCATATCACCCAGCCCTTACCGGTATACCACGCAACCATGTCTGTGACCCAAAATGAGGTTCAAAGAGAGGTGAAGTGAATGTGCAGTCAGTGAATGAGGCAAACGAAAACATGTGAAACTCCATGATTAGAACCATGGAAAATTGGAGCTGTGACAGAAACACTGCGGGAAGGAAGGAAGCAGCAGCCGGTACGAGCCACCTTTTATTTTGCCCCAACTCACAAGGAATTTAAATTTCATACATCACTCTGTAAACCGAGAGTTCTTTTTTATGTGTGTTAACTTTTACTATTTTCTAACCAGTATTACTTAGATAGTTCTGTCAGACTAAAATACAGGTTAAAACATGTATATTGATATTTTATTTTTTCTAAAAATTGTAAGGTTTTTAAACTATTTTGGGACTCCCCCAACAGGACGACACACCAAAGAGCATCCCGAAGCGCTCCCAGCGCTGTAGCATTTTGTCCCGAAAACAAACCTGAAAAGATCGTGGTCATGCTGTAAGCTCCTGCCATTGATGGGTGAGGCAAGGAACATTACAAATGCTGGCAAATAGTATTAATTGGCCACAACTCTACCTAATAGCTGTGTCTGTGTATAGGAGAGTGGTAGATCCAGCTATTGTAGTAGTATTGTAATAACCGTGCTGTTCCTGTTTCAAGCTGAATAAAAGCTGGTTTTGCTAAAGTACTGAGACTCTGACTCATGTTTTGGGTTGCAAGACATGGATTCGCACGTCGCAAAGTATTCATGCCAACATATTTAATAAAAAGATGAAATGATTGTGTAGACATAAGTAGTTGTGGGCTCAGTTTTACAGTAGTCGTTTATGTTCACATATTATTAACTCGCTTTGCTCGCCAATCCATGTAAGCCCCCCTACCCCCCTAACCCCATAGGCCTGTGCTACACGCCAGCCCTTTGCATCTCTGCCACTCGCATATGTGGATTTCACTTTCACCAAACAAAAAATATTTTTGATTCTCACGGATACGCCTCTTCATTGGGAAGAAACACTACTTTTCCCTGATGGCACACGGAAGTCTGTGAATTCCACAATAAAAGATGCATTATATTTAGGAGGTCTATAAACGTTCAGTACAAGAGACCGTGACACTCCTTTGAATAACAATGGCAAGATGCTCGATAGACGTGAAGGTACCAACATTTGCATCTTTACAATTTAATAGGCTCAAGTAAATACTTGCCAAAACCGACGCCTTTTTTGCCTTGGCGAACTGAATGAGCAAATCTGTAATTTAGAGGAGCTGCTTCAATTAACACTGCTGCACCATCCGAGCTAAGCCATGTTTCTCTTGGTGTAAGAAAGTTGATTTTCCTATCACTGATAACATTATCAATGTAAACATTCTTGGTCTAATATTTAGCGAAGCCACATTTAAGGTCTCAGAAGAGCAGAGCTGAATTGCGGTGTTATGGTAATTAAGCTATCCGTGTTAATGCTGCATTGTGCATATTTTTTTATTTAATCAATAATCTTTTGTTATAATTTTAATATAGTGCACATTTAAAGGTGAAATGGTAATTCAATTATTTACATTTATTGTAGTTTATCAGTGTTCTTTGATTAAATTATGGTGTTATTGTAGTGCTCAAACAGTACTCATCTGAAGATAAACTCACTACAGAATTATTGCATCCTAGCAAGTCAAAATGGAAAACATTAGGACTAAAATTACATAGTCAGGAAACACAGATTACCCTTGAGATGGTCTGCATCCTAAAACATCTCTCCAAAAACATCTCGCCTGAAGAAATGCAGTTTCTCCCAGAAAAGATCCCAGTTGTCCATGAAAGCAATGTTTTGTCTTTTGCAGAAGCCTCTCAACCAGTTGTTCACGGCCAGCAAACAGTAGGATTCATCCGACCTTCTAGCCAGAGGTAGTGGACGTAAAATAATAATTCTTACAGCCAGGGTCCTCTACTTTGTGGCTTGAAACAGTGCTTTGCAGTTCACCTTTACAACCTGACTGTCGATATTGAGTCTCTTTTATGCCCGCATGTAGCACTATGTTCCCAAAAGTCTTGTGTTTGTGCTTCTTGAAGACTGTCGACACTCTTCTCTTAATATCTTGTACATGTGCAGTGGGAAAACAGGAAACAAAAGATTTCTGTTTACAGCAAGAAATATTGAGGTTGAGTACAATTAAATACCCAATAACAGATAAATCACCAAAGACTCCTGGCATAGTGGGGGAGCTGAGAGAGTTGGAGCAGTTCTGGATGGCAAGCCAGATTTCCTCATCATTGTCGTTTCAAGTAGGCATGGGAGGTAAAACTCTCTTGACCAACTGAGCGAGCGGCATGACGCAGGGTTTATGTTGCCAAATTAAGACTCTCAAGGGCCCGGAGCTGTTTGACAATGCACTACATCTCACATACAGCCATTTTTCATTTCAACTTCCCCTTCATATCCAAGGAAAGAAAGAGAGAGAGGGAGAGAACACAAGTGAAGAGCTTAGAACAAAAATGCAAGATTTTTTCACTTCCTTGGTTACAAAACCAATATCAGAAAGAAATTTACCAAATGTGAGTCTTCAAATGCTTCTTAAACACACTGAGGGAGTCAGATTTTTTAATGGAGATGGGCAGCTCATTCTACCAGATAGGAACTACACATAGAGTTCTGGTTTGAGATTTGATACAATGCAAGGTTGTCCTCAAAAGACACCTTTCATCAGCAAATGGCACAAGGGTCTTCATGTATATAGACTGTGACCTACTGACCACTCTGTAAGCAAGCATCCCGAATTTGAGCTTAATATGTGCTGTTATAAGGAACCAATGTAGTGATTTGAAAAGGGTGACATGTGCCCTCTTATCTGGCTGTACTTCAGACAAGCTGCCGCATTTTGAATAATCTGCAGTGACTTGGTGACACATGCTGGTACTTCTACCAGCAGAGAGTTAGAGGTCCAGAGATGACAGAATCAAAGCCTAGATAAGGAATTATACTGCATAATCTTTCAGAAATTATTCAGAATTATCAGAATTATAATTATTATTATAATTATTATTATTATTATTATTAGAAATGGTCTGATCTTCTGGTTGTTCTACAGAGTGAATATATAAGACCAAGAAACAGTTACAGCATGGTTGGTGAACGACAACTGGTCATTGATCTCTACCCCAAGGTTGCATACATACTTGCCGTATGATAGTGAGACAAGCTGAGCAGAGATGGTGTGCTGAATAAATGGACAGACTGGGATAATAAGAAAGTCTGTTTGCGCCAGGTTGAGCTGAAAAAGAATGCTTCTTCATCCAGGTTGCAGTATCAGTGAGAGATCTAGAGATTCTAGTTGATGCCATGTGGTGCTCTGGAGGAAATGACACGTACAGCTGCATGTCATTGGCATAGCACTGATGGGGACTAGATTTGAGGGGTGTAGAAAGAAGAGGGCAAGATTCAGCACAGATCCATGGGGCAGTCATGTGCTTGCCTGGTGCCATCTTGGCATCTCTCCGCATTGGGACATGCAGTATGATCTGCACCAGAAATAGAATAAAAATCACCTGAGATTAATTCGAGTGATGTCAATGTCAGAGAGGGATGACCATGTTGAAGACAGATGAAAGATCTAGGAGGATGAGGACAGGTGTCAATACTGACTACAGCTAACAACTTGTCAACAGAGAGTGAAGACGTCCTGGTGGAATCGGCCCTCTTGAAACCTAATTACTTAGGATGAAGCATTCTTTTTCTGTAGATGTAAGGAAGAGTCTTAATTAGAGATAACACATTCCTATGTTTTGGGTAGAAAGTAGAGGAAGGAGACTGGTTTGTAATTACCTACTTGACATGAGTCAAGTAAGGACTTCCTGAAAAGTTCACAGCAGGGAAGGTACCTATGCTGAATGAGGTATTGATAACGTGTTGGATTACTGAAATGGTGAGGGAGAGAGAGAACGAGCCATGAGGAGATGGGGGTCAAGTGGAGAGGTAGAAGAGAAACTAGAGAGGAGGTTGGGAAAATTAGTGGTGTAAAGAGAGAAGGAATTGGAGCTGGAGCATTTCTGTGGGAATGGAGTGAATAAACTGTGTGGGCCCTGCAGTATCGTACTTTGCCTTCAGTGTGCCATTACACTGCAGCTCAATCACCTCCATCTGAATGTGCACAGGTGCAGTTTCCACATTGACGGCAAATGGGTTGCAAAACAACTCAAAATTCTTTTTTTGTTCTTCAAAGTCACCAAAGCACCGTGCAAACTCAGTGCGCAGTGCGCTCAGTTTATCAGCAAAGTGCGTATTTGGGAACACCGTTGTGCTGACTTGGTTCAACATTACTTGGCAACCGGGAAAGTGGGGCAAGTTGCACTGGTGCATTTGTGTCTCCCATAAAAGCAGCTTCACTTGAAATCACTTTGATTTTGCACGGGTAAAAACGTCTGCTGAAGTGTCAGATTCTTCTTTAACTCTTCTGCTTTCTGTATCTTCTGCATTGCATTCAGGTCTGTCAGGTTATCCTGATGTTTTGTCTCATAGTGCCGTCTTAGATTAAATTATG